>NW_026042552.1:0-180418 GCF_023856365.1 Brienomyrus brachyistius | reverse complement strand
CACGCGACCCCTGAAGAAGGCCGCCGTCATCAATGCACTTTCGCTTTGTGATGCGACGGATGCCTGTTTATTGGAAAACCGAAACTACGAATCATTGTTTTAAGCGAGCTAATCCGCCCCCATCGTTTCTGTAAATACAGGCGCTAATGAAACCGAACCAGCAATGTTTAACAATCTGCTGTGTGAGTGTGTGTGGGCGGGGTCACGGCCAGATTCTGGATGTGTGCATCAAAACCGTTGTGGCAAGTTGGGAGCCTATCACAAGAAGCAGTAATGTATTTATTTTTTTATTTTATTTAAATTTCCTGCCCCAGGCTGTGCGTCATGGGAAGCTGATGGCCTATGATTATGGGAGATCTGGAAATATGGCTCATTACAATCAGGTAAGGCTCGCATGAGGCTGTTCATAGTCTTGCTTCTATATGAGATTTTATCTGTGCTGCATTCAGATCAGTGATGGATTAAACCTCACTGTCCATAGTCTAGGCCGGTACCTCTGTCTAATGCGATTTTCGCCTTACACCACTGGAATCTCTTATTGTATATTGGGGGTTTAAGTGGGACACCATCATCCTTCTATTAGTGCTCATACCAGGATGTATCTATTTGGCAGATGCATTTAAGCAAAACGGCTTCTAATTTTAAAACACTATACTCGTTTATATACCGTTCGCAGCTGTGAGAAGGTATTTTAACCCGAGCCGCTCTGGTGAACAGGCCTTAGCTTGTTCTTCAGGCCGGGTCGCAAAACCAGTCCAATACCTGGTCAACACAGGCCTCATTCCTCCTGGCTCAGATCCAGAACCCCAATTTCCAGTATAAACTGCACTTAGCCTCTCAGCCTGTTAATATGGTCGAGTCCACCTGCTGTGGACTGTTGCATTATCTTTTTGATTGGAAGATGCTTTTGTCTATAGTGACTATAAATTTGCAGGTATTAGAACATCAGCACCCCCCCCCCCCCCCCAAGTGTTTATAATTGTAGTCTTTCATGTTGGAAACCGGGTCTCAGCTCTTTAATATAGAGATGTATGCTATATCTTATCAGTATTGGCTGATAATCATTGAAAATCAAGATAGACATCGTTCAGATGGCAGCAACAGAACTAAAGATACAGCTAATAAAATAAGGGGATGATGTCATTGGGCGATCAGCCACTTTCTGAAGTAGAGGACGTGGGATTTTGTCACTCATTCACCGCTTATCAGTACCCGGCTTGAGAGATGTTTATAAGTCATTATTAAATCGTTAGGCAAGTGGCTTAGAGGTTAGCTGTTTATCGGTATTGGTGTCATCTATATTACACAAAATTATCTGTAATGTTTTTCAACGTTGGTGAATCACTACTTTTCTAAAGAGTCTCCATCCTGCCTTGCAGACAACCCCACCTCTGTACAACGTCCAGGACTTAAAAGTGCCCACAGCAGTGTGGTACGGAGGCCAGGACATGCTGGCTGACCCTAAAGACGTGGCCTTGCTACTCCCTCAGATCCCCAACCTCGTTTATCAGAAGCGAATCCAGCACTGGGAGCACCTGGACTTCATCTGGGGTCTGGACGCCCCCCAGGAGATGTTCGGCGACATGCTGAAGCTGATGAGGCAGCAGGCATGAGCCGCCTGATGCTGGTCGGCACAGCCGATCGTGACTAGCGTCTATTCAATTCGATTTTTATTTTTTCTAAAACCAAGTTCAGAGTTCAGCCCGAAAGCAGTGCTGTGAAATGCTGTGCAATGTGGTTCGGGAATGCGGCACAGAGTGTGAACTAACAGCAGCGTGCCACCATACCTGGTGACTGAAGTCGGCCCTCAAACTTTGGTCGCCACAGGATTTGTGTTTTTTTTTTTAAGCTACCAAAGTTTCATTTCAATCCCCCTGTTCGCTTTGTTTTCTGACCAAAAACGTGCACGTTATAAACAAGTTTAGTGGAGCAGTCCCTAGCAGTCACAGAAAGGCAATGGATATTCATCTCTTAAGTGGTTTTAACTCCAATCCACTGGATTCATTTCATGGCAGGAATATTTCTTTGTATCGTTTGACCTTTTAGACCTTTTATACTAACTGTCAAATTTTCTTCCGTAAGTGCATTGTTCTTCATGCTGTGTTTCCCTCCCCTACTGGGGGGGGGTGTGGCTTTTTTCATTTTCTTTTTTTTTTTTGCATTTTCACTTTGGTGTTAACACCCTCTCACCGTTTGAATCATTACGATTAACTGGGGGTGACAGTTCAACACATACTGTCATCACTTCACACCCCCAGGGCTGTGGGTGAAAACCAGTCTGCAACCCTCCCTCCCTCAGCCAAAGTACATACAGTTCTGCCTTAAGATCACCTATGTGCCTGATAATGTACGCCCCCTGGTGGACTGACTCCCTACTGGAGGTGTGCCCTGCCTTATGGTGCTGCATTGTTACAGTGCAGATGATAAATCACTGGAAAAATAACAGATGGATGTTTAGTCATTCTAGGACGCAGTGTGGTTGACTAGTATTTCTCACCAAAGCCTTCTGCCTTGAACATTATGGTTTCTGTTTAATTCATTTCATGTAGCTGAGACACAGCAACTGTAAATAAAACTGACTGAACTGTGGTCCTGAATTAAACTGTATGACTATAAAAGCCCAGCAGTATAAGATTCTTTTGGTTTCCACTGTACCAAGCAATGCTTCCTGCCACAGGACATTTATGTACCACAATATTACTAAACTGCTACCAGATGCTGCCATTGCAGATAAGGCTTGAGTGTTTCAGTTTTATTTTTTAACTTCATTGGTCACAAGTTGAAAATAAACCCCTTTTTGAATTTGACACCTGCACATAACATTACATGAATACAGAATAGGCACAGTCGCAGGCATATCACATGGAGAAAGAAAAAAAAAAGTTTCATATTTGACACATTTGAAATAAGCTGTGGATCATTCTCAAGCTTTCACTGAATAGGAAAGGCATAGAAACTGCAAAATAATGTGCTGTCTGATAGCAACAGGACATGTGTAACAGTTGGCAAAAAAATGGTGTTAAAACTTTAGAACAGTGACACAAGCCTTTTTCCAAGACATATGCCAAGCAAAATATCACAAACAAAGCTGGTTTGGTAATGCAACCACTAACGACTACATCAGAGGGAATGTTCGCCCTGTGGTTCACAAACAGCAAATGTGAGCTTTTCGTGACAGCTTGATAGGACAGACTTACCGATTTATAGCATGTTTATCATTCAATATGATTTTTTCAGCATTTGTATAATCTTTATAAATTTCAGTCTCTTGGCAATATCCAGTGGAGTCTCATTATCCTGAAATAAAAATTATTTGATGACAGTGGACATTAACAAACATTGTATTCCAGTATTGTACTTGAGAGGGAAAAAAACTGATGAGCTTACCTGGTTTCTTATTGAAGGATCAGCATTTTTCTGCAGTAACAATGGAATAAGGCGGTCACTTTTTCTCTGACAGGCATAATGAAGTCCAGTGTTTCCTTTCTGCAAAGTGCAAAAAAAGCCAACAATTTGGGCACGTTGCCAAAATACCTTATTCTCGTTTTAGCTTCCGTACTAAATTCTGCAGAATATGTGCTCTCTTTTCACCTTGTGTACCTTTGAGTACAATGGTGACGCACAAACCATATTGTGTAAAATGAAAATGATATACTTACGCAATCTACGCCATTAATGTCCACATTCGTGTTTAAAATCACCTTCATCAGAGTCGCATTCTTGTTGCGCTTTTCCATCTGTTTAAAAGCAGTTTTAAGGAGGCTATATGTCATACGATACTGAACTAAATATTTTACCAATTGCATATCTTGATTATTGTGTATTAGCAAATGGTAGTGATAGCCAAATGACGTTTTGATCCAACTAGATGGCGCTCTTGATTTGCATTTGGGTATGCTTTTTTTGAATAAAGAGCTCCATCTAGTGGTGTCACGAAATACAGCAAACGGTTCATGAAGCTTCATTTGGCCATCACTAGCAAATGGTAAACCCTACACACAGATTTTGTCACCCAGAAACCTGGGTCACCCAGACTTTACATGTACTGCCTTAAACCACTGAAGCCATTATTTTCTATTCACATTTGCTACATGTATTCTAATGTTACATCCTTTTATAAAAAACTAT
The DNA here is from genome assembly GCF_023856365.1 of Brienomyrus brachyistius. Classification (NCBI taxonomy): domain Eukaryota; kingdom Metazoa; phylum Chordata; class Actinopteri; order Osteoglossiformes; family Mormyridae; genus Brienomyrus; species Brienomyrus brachyistius. The sequence continues at coordinate 176,290 of NW_026042552.1, read as the reverse complement.
AAGTTTTTTTTTCTTTTTTTAAACATTACAGGCAGAACAGTTACGCGTCCGTACCATTATGAGGTATCCAATCAGCATGACGGGCATCAGGATTACAATTATCAAATAATCCAAGAACGAAAATGTGTGCCGAGCAGCATAGTGCAAACATGTCCTCTGCTTCTGCAGATAGAACAGAGGCATAGCAGGACGTTTATTACTTAAAATGCACTATAACATTGAACACTGCATTAAATAAAACAGCATCAGCATAAAACTCATACAACATCCATCATGCTGACAAGCTATTGTGCACAATTACACGTTAGCACTGTGTTTATTTTCAGTTACAAATATGGCTTACTTTTTGGTACCATGGTCACCATGGTGAGCTTAGTTTTGCGCTTCATACAAAGAACAATAAAATTTACAGTAAATGTTTTTTAGCAGATATGTTGTAGTCTAAACAGATGAGCGTCCAGTATCGGCCTGCATTCCGCATTATCTAGAAGTAGACATGGTTTTAACCACAGATCTCTGATACCAGCACAAACCAAACTACTTCATAGTCTATTCAAGAGACCTCCCACTCAACTAATGACACAGTTCATGCAACTCGTATGTTTCAAAGGCACAGTGTGTTGATTTCAAACATCAGACATTCAGCCCTTTTGCGCCATACCTTGTTTCGTATTTCCACATCTGCATTTTGATCAAGAAGATACTTGACCGTCTTGACATTTCCTCGTTTGCAGGCAGCGATGATGGGTGTATCTCCAAACAAGTCATCTTGAACATTTAAATTCCTGGGATCTGCGTTCATCAGTTGGGCAACTCTATGGATGTCATCCTCATACGCAGCTTGGCACATCGGCTGAAGTCAACACAAACGCAAATAGTCAGTAAATGTGATTTTCACACCAAAACGAAAAAGATATCCATCCATCCATTTTCCATCCCCACTTGTTCTATGTAGGGCACTGGCTTAGAGCCTATCCCGTAAGCTATGGGCACAACACAAAGAATAACACAGGATCCATCACATAATAAGAAAAAGATCATATCACTGAGATATTTTCCTTATGTCTGCATAGGCTGCAAACATTTTTTAACTCTTTTTAAAAAAAAATTTCCAGAGTTTTTTTAAAAGCTGCCTAACCAGTCTGGTCACACATGTGACTATCAGATATGTCTATGTCCACATACTGTCTGCACAAAAAATTCTAACACTATATGTCTTAATTATTCTAAATTACATTTTCCTAATACAATACTATGTACATTTGGGTCACAACAACATTACTGTACATTATAGTAAAATTAGGTAATATAATCATTTGTGTATGGCTAATTGGCCACAGATGTTCAGCGCTAGCTTTCAAAAATAGTTTACATTTTATTTTTAATTAATTTCAGTTTTAATTAGCTTTTCTTAATGAGTGAAAGCTGGTGACCATTCCTGATATAACCTAACTCAATAATGTGTTGCCAACATCTTTAAAGGAATCAATTACTTTTAACGTTGTCGCAGTACGACAAAATAATCTGAACAATATCAAGTCGTACTGAAATGTGTTTTGAATACAGGCCTAGTTAATTTGGATAGGTGCCTATAGTTATATTGTAGGGAAACCCCGTAATCACAGTAAAGTACGTACGTTTTGTCGAACTATCCTATTAAATCATTAATATAACTCCGTACCTCTGAGTACAAAACACCCATATCTCTGCAGCTCTTCCTCTGGTCAGGGTCGGTTGTCCGTTCACTAGCTATGTGCCTTTCTTATTTCGTCCCGCTGCGAGCAGCTGTAAATTAACTGCACGCTAGTCGGTCCGCCAAACGGTTTCCGATCAGCAGCGACTGAATGAAGCTTATCTTCTGCAAAGGTATGTTTAACCAGGTACCATCTGACCAACATGTGGCCACCAGCCTCTAGGCGACGCAATATCGGGAAGGTAAGCCGGAAGTGACGCAAGCGGCATCCATCCGCGCCAGGTAAGGCTGCACCGTGGAGTGAGGTCATCGTTGCATCTAGCGTGATACTCACGCTTCCAGCCTCTCACGCTCATGCAAGAAATCTCACGGCAAATCCGTATTATTCCGATATAAACTAAAATTAGCTACGTCAAAAGAGCTGGGACAGTTTGCGAACTCTACACACTATTTGATAAAGCTGTTCTATGCGTATGCATGTGTGTGCAGACTTGTCTCGAATTGAAAGTCTCACTCCAGCCAGCTGACCGAAGTTGGCAACCGTGTGCATATCAGGATGGCGAGGTTATCGTTGTCTCTGAGTCTGACAGACGATGCAAGAGAAATTCGAACTGAGACATGAAGGACTCAAATCACCGACATGCACTCTGTAAGTGTCCATCGCGTTACTGCACACTGCTGCTTCCGTAGATAGTCTAGGTTACTAAATTTTAAAATGAACGTGAATGATTTCTGGACGACAGTATGGTCCTGGGTGATATTTCGATGAGTCACAGGAGGGTTATCCTATAGAGGGAGACAAAAATATATGTGTGTGTATGAAATACATATACCACTCTAATAATTTGTATGCAGTTATTTGTGTGTGGGGATTGCATGTTTGCCATGTACTCTAGTATCCTGCAGTATGTTTGTGAGGCTGGTGTTCAAATGCACTATATCCCAGTTTTCAACAGGACTTTCCACTGGACAAGCCTTTGCTGATGTACATGGAAAATCCTTGGGAAATATATCAGCTTTGCAGAAGCGTGACAACTAGAATTGTTTTCATGCATTTGATACAGGCATAATGTTTAGGTAATGGGATATATCGCAGCCCACATTAAATGTCTTGCTGATTGGGGGGAAAGTAAGTGGTGTTTCAGAAGGACAAAATGGTGGTAGGTGACAAAAGACACAGCAGCTACACAAACTGGTTATTTTACTTTCTGTTTTTCTTCATACACACATTTGAGGGGATAATGCAGATCCGTTTTGCCAGAGAGCCGTCTCTCTTTTTTCCCCCGTCTGTTTTCCACAACTGTGACTTCAAACGCCCTTGTGTGTCATTTCCTCTAGTTATTTAAAAGCGGAGATGGGATGACATCTGGCTTTGACGCACTAAAAAGCAGCACTTATTACAGTGCTGTGTCTCCATGTGCAGCCCAGACCACACCGGATGGAACTGGAAATGTTTCAAGGGTATGTTTGTATTTGTGTTCTTACGAAAGAGTATCGGGAATAAACCCTAACCCCACTCCACCCTGCCCCAAGATAGGAAGAATAGCTGCTCAATATGGTCATGCCGAGATGTGTATACTCTTAGAATGTGTTACAAAAATGGGCCCTTATGGTATTCTACCACTGTAAATAATAATAATCAATACTTCCTCTTTGTAGAGTAAGGTGTCTGTGAAGGGCTGCCACCTGTAGTGGTGCCCAGGGAGCTGGGGGTTACCCATGGATGTGCTGAGGTTGGGTTTGAACCGGCAACCTTGTGATTACAGGCATACAGGCTTAGCCCACTGAATCACACGCTGCCCCCCCCCCCCCAATGTAAAAACCAAAATACACTCGTACCGGTCTGAGCACATGTCATTTTCCAGCCTTCCTTTGCCCGGGAACCAGATGTGAAGCCTCTGGCCAATCAGAATCAGTAAGTATTAAATTAAGAATATGGTATAACTGAAAACAAGGCCTGGATTTGGATTCGAGGTCCTGATTTGAAGAGCCCAACCATAGGCAGCCATATTTCATGTGAGCAGCACTGCCCTACACGTCTGAAACACAGTAACTTTGCTGACACCGACTCTGAGAAAAAGGGTATTTTGCCTTTGCTGTAGCGTGGATTTTGTAGTTACTGTAATTTACATATAAAGATAGAACCTAAGACACCCGATTTCGATTTACTGTGTTATGGCTTTCGTAGGGCACAGCAGTCCAGTCATGTTTACGCACCAGCTAGTTTTAATAGCTGTGGTTTCTTGCGCAGTGCAGCTGCTGTGTTTCCTGCGAAGTACTCCTGTGCCAATAAGCTCCACACGTCATTCTCTCCATGGTTCTCTGAAGACCTACTTACCTCTAATTTTCCTGAGAGGTATTACTTTCACCTACCGCCCTGCTCAACATAAGCGGTTAGAAGATTGAAGAATTATGTTCTCGAGTACTTTGCGGTGAGGTATTCCTATGCGTGGCATTTGGGAACAGAAGCGACAGGAGCTGAATTGCAGCTCATTGTAAAGATGTAAAGTGCGTTATCGGAGACAAGGTCTCCCAAGGTGCTGCTTACCACATTTGTGGTGTTCAGGAGCTCGGATGCCCTACAGCCACCCAGGGAAAGATACTTGAATGTTTTACCTCTTCTGCAGTTACCCCTGGAGATCACACAGGTGTGCATAGCTAGTCGGACTCGTCTGCCCTGATATTTCGAGATCTTTAAATATTTTTACATGTAGTTTTTGAATCACTTACTTTCATACAGGCCACACATTTGGCCTAGTAGTTAAAGCAAATATATAATCGACGTGATCCATTCTAAAACGTATGAAGGGTTAAGGTCGTTGTTACGAACAAATATTGCATTATCTTAATGCAAGCATTACAATAGGTACTATAACAATTGTTACTATAACGACACGATATATAATGGATGTATTGATCGCCCTCTAGTGTTTGTTTGGAAGCCGCGTTGAAAGCCACTTGAATATTCATTTGATTATACAACAGCGTCATATAATAATAATAATAATAACAATAATAATAAATACATAAACGTTGTCGTGGTTGGTCAGTTTTACATGCTTTATTTTTTTCCATCGTATAATAGAAATTGCGTTATTATTATTAAATCATGTTCGGCTAAAACAATACTAATGTTCTGTAAATTAATTGCTATGGACACTATGAGTTCCAAATGATAGACTATTTCTAGATGTTGAAGATCATGTTAATCTGTTACCGTAATATGTGAGGCGCTAAAACATAGACGAAACCATGTTACTCCTACGCACCCTCCGTTTCGTTTGGGTAGCTGGCCGTGATGGATTTGAAAGGGTAGCGCGTTGTTTTGCGGAGTAGAAAAGCAGTGGGTTTGCATCCCTTCCCCCTTTTGACACATCCCTCTGTGAAGAAACCGCTGCCGCTGCGCTGATTTCATTGGGAGGCATCGCCAGTTATGTCTCTTTTTCTTATAGGACACTGGGCTTGAGGGACAGCTTTCAGCCATTTTATCACCGGTGACTAAAGTTTCGTTGTCTGGTTGTTTTTTTTTTTTTTTTGCCTTCTCGATTTTTGGACAATGCTTTTATAAAGTACAAAAGTTTTTTATGTTTTTTTCCTTTTTAAAAAAAGTCGACGCGCGAGAGCTGGAATAGTGCCTTTTATTGTGGCGAGCTCCTTTTTTCCAGCATGTGCTGCATGTGACGGTAGTGATGCGAAGCATGGGACAGGCTGTGCACACAGGTGAATAGCTGGTAAGCTTTTTTGCTTTATTTTATGCCAAGTAAAGCTGGTTATCATGGTAACACTGGATAATCGTGAGTATTCGCGATTTTTTTTCGAAAACCCCAAACCCGCGAATTAATGTGTGCGTGATGCAGTGGGTATTTTAATGTTTTTGTATGTACAATCATGGGAAATCGTCTTTTCTTGCGTACAGATATGGTCGTATCATTGTTTGATAGGACGGCGCCTTTGATGGGCTTTCTGTTGTAGCCCTTCTCATTGCGCACGATGTATATGTCGGAATGTGTAGGATTATCCAACCTCATCGATTTCAGTCAATCGGCGTGTTCAGATGTAACCGCTGAATTCGTGATTACGATCGCAGTTTTCTATATGTGTAACAGTGATCGGCGACTCGCGTTTTTAGATGATTATGATGAGAGTGAACCCTGTAGCAGGTGTTAGATGCTTATTATACCCTACAGGAATCATGTGTTTCTCACTTAAGCAGGAAGTGAAACTCCCTTTAACTAAATAATATAACCCATACCTTTATTCCTATTTGATGAAGTATTAGAACTAAAAAAGATTTGTCGAGTGTTAAGATTTTAGTAGAAATTTCAGTGTAGTACATTGTAGGCTAATAATGGGACTGCATGTGATTCGATTTTTTTTCTGAATATGGTATCAGATCCCTATATGAATGAAAGCGATACTTTAGTGGTTAACTGATTTCTGCAAATGCTTTCCCCATGCTTAATTTTGGTGCTGCCGCGCATATATAGGGTTTAAAATTTAATTGTAGATTTCGCGACGTTGTACGGAGGATAACAGAATCGTAGTATGTGTCATGACTAATGAAATGGCAGCAGATCAACCTCAATTTATATTACAGCGAAGTACGACGTAATATATAAAACACTTTATTTCTTTCAGTCGCAGGTGTGATGCATGGATGTTGGCGCTGAGGTGTTAGGTTTTTTGTACCATGGACGGGGGGTGGCTAGTAACTTTTTGCGATGCTACACCCGAAGTTTGCGAAGAACGCAGTTGTATTTTCCCCCCTCTTTGTGTTAGTGAGCCATACGGTCACAAGCGCACTAAAACCACGTCTTCGAAGTGTTCCGGGGCCGGGTCAGGTGACCAGTCACTTGGTTATGTTTCAGGGCTCCTTTCAGCCATGTGGTCGTTCTTCCGTGATCTGTGGCGTATCATTCAGGTGACTTTTGTGCCAGTTATTATTTGCCTAAGGGAAGTGCGAAAGTAAAATTAGGCCTGCTGAGAACTGCTCTTTGCTGACTGATACACCCAGCATACTGCTAACTGGCTGCTAATGTGAATGGACATCTTTACTTTTCCTGTCATGGTGTGTGTGCCCGCAACTCTAATCCCTTTTCTGCTAAACCAGATTTGTCAAACCTGTAATACATGGGCTGTTGGGGGTTGCGTCACGTTTATTTCATTATAGTCACAGAAAAGAATCTGACTTTTCTTGATAATAAAGCAAAATGTGTTGGAAGGCTATGGTATATACTATACGTGTGGTATATACTAACCGTAATTAATGAATGAATATTACCAGTCCAGAAATACTAGTTCTGGTACTATGGTTCACTACTTCAGGTTCCATCCATTGTGACAGGGGGTGGGCACGTGGGCGGGGCTCAAGGACACTTTAAATGTCTCACTAACTACTCCAAGAATGGAAATAAGAAATGCCTTGGTGTCACTGGAGGTAGTGCGCAGTGAGTCAGTGTGTCCCACCCTCTGTACACACTGCTGGCTCTGCCGTCTGTAATGGGATCTGTGCGTATTGGGTGGTGTGCTGCTTCCTTGGGGAGTTTTGACCCTCTGGCTGCAGGTTTCCTTACCCCCCCGCCTCGTGGTTCCCACATTCCTGCTTTGATTCCTACATGAACTGTTATTTACCAGTTGCTTTCATCTAACGAGATGTACAAGGGAGGCAGACAGCAGGTTACGAACATATGGCTGTACAGGTGTCACCTATAAGTTAAGCTATGCTGTTATTCCTAATTCATGGCTTTGTGTGTGTTTGTGTGTGTGTGTGTGTGTGTGTGTGTGTGTGTGTGTGTGTGTGTGTGTGTGTGTGTGTGTGTGTGTGATTTGCTTGCTGTTTTGGTTTCCTCTGTGTTTTCCCCATCTGAAGACATGCATTTTCAGTAGATGGGTGTCCCTGAACTCACGGGTGTACATTTGGGCATGGACATGTGCTTATAATTATTGTGGGAGTATCGTGGGGGGGGGGGTTCGGGGCTGATTTGGTCCCTGCCTTTGTTGAAAGCAAACCGGCACCCTTGCTCGAATTGCCTTTATTGTGTGACAGTGTTTGTTGGAGCTGTGAAAGAGAACTGTCCTCTTAAAGTAGTCCCCAGTCGAATGTTCTGTGGATTTATGTAGGCTGCAGGGTCACCGTGACTGTGCCTTAGATAAACGTTTATTGTTGGATTTATCAGCCTGTCTGTCGTGCTGCTTTCTTTCTATATACTTGAAAAGCAGATTAATGTTTAATCTTATGTCGTTAAACCGAAGACTCCACGCTTCTTGGCGATTCCGGCCAGCCTCTCCCCACAGCATGCTTTTAGCGCGCGAGTTACTTAAATCAGCCTGAAGGCAGTTTCTTAAAAGGCTTACTAATGTATTTGCACACAGACGTGCACACATACGCCTTTAGGTCAAGGGAATTATCAAGAGCAAGTCTGAACCTTTTACGTCTCCTGTGTCTGGTTATGACACGCAAAGTGCGCTTTATAATGAACGCTGAACTGTTGCGAAATGTGGGAAGTAAATGCCAGCAAATTAAAATGAATGTTCAAATGAATATCTGTACATAATAATTTAACCTCCCTAACATGACCAGCTGTAGTCCGATTCGCATATATATTAATGTATATATGTATATATTTATGGCTCAGAATTTGCGATCGTTCTTCTGTGCCAGTGTCGGTGGAAGTTAATTGGCTCGGGGTTCAGGGTTAAATCATTAGGATTCGGTCGATGTGGGCTGTCTTTGGAAGCCGACTTTACAGCTTTTAAGATCATTATTTCCTGCACACACATGAGTCCCGGCTACAGGTGGAATGAGGGTGGAACAGCAAACTGGATTCTGCAGCGAGTACGTTCGTTGAGTGCTTTAAGTCAAACTTGACGGCTTCTTTGCACGTTCTGCTCGACTGCGATGCCAAGCCATCCGAAAAAAAAGGGGGAAACGAACAGTTAACGTCTGCATTTTGACATGCATCCTTATCAAAATGACATCTCTGTAAAGGCAGAAGTCGCAGGGTTACCGAACACACGCATCTCACTCTTTGGTAGCGTGTGGCTGTTGATACTCTCTAAATAGGTTTATGTTGTATCTGTGTCGAGTTAGTGATCCCTGCTGAGTTTGTGAACTCTGGGTATGGGTGTTGCCGCCATTTCATAATTATTCATTTGGACCCCCCCCCCCCATTTAACATGAAATATTAGTTTTATGCCAGTGTGTGTGTGCCCCCCCCCACATGCAAAAAGCTTCTGAGACCCCTGGGTGGCTGTGAATCAGTTTCTCTGACAAAGGCAGAGGTGGGGGGCTTCAAATGTTCGTTGTGACCGGAGGTGAAATCCTGAGACCAGATTTCAGAGCTAGTGTTGGGAAACACCTTGTGTATCGTCTACTGGCTTAGTGTTTGGAGCGCCGTTGACGACGCCCTTCAACGGGAAATGTAAATTAGGCCTGTAGGAGTCCCTGCATTCTACTCATCAAATAAGTCATCATAAAAAAAAAACAAAGGTTCCCAGCAAACAGCTCACGCGTGTTTGTTTCCGTTAATTATTAATGACGCCTATGCTACAGGTTCTCTATAAATGATTTCTTTATCTTCCTAACAACAGTTGCTATGGTAATGTATCAGGCTACCATCTTGTACAATGGAAGGGAAATGTTTTTTCGTTTTTCCCTTGCCGCGTTTCATTAAATAGACTGGAAAAGAAAATGTTGACTACAGCACTGACCACGTCTGTCTTAATTTTGTCAGCTGTCTTTCATAGCATTTTCATCTGGTGAGGTAGAAATCCATGAGTCATCATCTTTTACTGCTTGGTTACCATCTGCCAGCTGTCATAGCAACCGTGGCACTTTTTAATACGGCTCATATCAGCATATTTAACCCTTATCGTAAACCCTTATCACCCTTAAACAATTGCTTTGCGAGCCATTAGATGTATACTACATAAAACTTGGATTTGAGTTTAAACTTCACGGCTGTGATTCAGTAATGTGAATATGTGCCCTTATTTTTATTTTTAATGGGTGGTTTTCAAATATTAAATTTTACATCATAATTCAGCAAATCAGAAAGTAGCTAAGATACGGCAGCACAGGTGTAGAGCATGCTCAGACTGTCATCCCCTGTTTCTGTCCCCTTGTGTTCGGGGCGCATTCAGTGCAGTTAATGGTTTTAAAGCGAGGCTCTGATGTTATAATGATGCCTGTCAGTGCGTCTCACTTGCAGCTTTGTGCGGCTCGGAATGAAAGCATCACAATTTGCCGCCAGCGTCTGCTTGAAATGAAAACGAAGTACGGCGGAGCCAAAGTCCTGGCGGGCTTATCAATCCGCTGCTTTCCAAGGCGACAGCCTACTGCCATTAGCTATTATGGGATGTAATTGGTTCTTTTATTTATTTTGCCCCCCCCCCCAACAACTCTGGCCCCCAGCACTGCCCCATCGTAGGAGATGACAGATGGACGGAAGGTCGGACCCCCCTGTGCCGCAGTCCAGCATGGACCAGAGCTTCAGCTTCAGCTCTCTGGTGAGCCCCCTATTTCAGGCCCCCCCCCCCCCCAGAAATGATGTGCACGTGGCCAGAAGACACCCCCCCCCCCCCCACCGCACTCAGTCACCCTGATTAGCATTCCCAGACGCACGAGGCTGTCATTCACATCCGTTTCCTCATGTGGAGGGATCGGATGTGAGTCCCCCTCCTCCCATCTCAGGCTGCACTCCCCCCCCCCCCAGCCCCCCCGGGATGGGCCGGATGCAGTGGAGGCTATCCACCAAACTTACGCCCCGCTGAAGCTGAAGAACCTACTTGTCATGATGCTCCTACCTTCTTTGTCTGGCTGTACTGTTTTCTTCTCTGTGTTGAATCCCAAGCTGCCATGTCCAGTGACGCCTCAGCGGGGTCCTTTCCTGTCTCGCTAAGGCGTCCCCCCCCCGGCTCCCCCATCCTTATTATCTCCTTGGTAACCCCAAAGACAGACGCCTGTTTGTTTGTCAATCTGTGTCTGGGCTGAGGGGGGCTTTTAAAAAGAGGGAAGGGGGGTGTTCAGGGGGTGCCGCAGATGTGTAGGGGCTTGGCATGGGATCACACTTGACCCCCCCCCCCCCCCCCCCCCCATGCCATCTCTTCCTTGCAGAAGAAGCTGGCCGCGGAACCGGATCACACCGACGTCACGCTGTCTGCGGCCGAGCGAGTCCGTGCCCTAAGCAAGATGGGCTGCAACATCGAGATCAACGAGGACATCACCCCGCGGCGGTACTTCCGTTCCGGTGTGGAGATGGAGCGCATGGCCGCCGTCTACCTCGAGGAGGGGAGCCTGGAGAACGCATTCGTGCTCTACAACAAGTTCATCACGTAAGATTCGCCGCGCCAGCCGACCGCACGGAGGGGAAGGTGCCGACTTGCCACCTACCTGACTAGATAAACGCTCCTCGTTGTCAGGCTGTTTGTGGAGAAGCTTCCCAGCCATCGGGACTACCAGCAGTGCAGTGTTCCTGAGAAGCAGGTCATCATGAAGGTGGGTCTCTCATCCCCGGCTCGGGCCTCTTAGTCTAATGGAAATCCGATTAGCGGTGCGCTAATTAGTTCACACTGTGGGTTGGGGGTTGCTTGCGAAATTGAGCGTTCTGTGCCAGTGGGGCCCGCTCTGGATTCGGGTTGACCTCTTGACGTCCTCAAAGCACAAGCATGACCCAGCGCTGACATAGTGATGTGACTCTGTCCCCTACTTTCCCGTCAGAGAGGACAGGCCTCTAAGAAGGATGTATATGCGAAGAAAAAATAAACGATTTCTGTAATATTGCACAGTGTTGGTTTCCCGATGCGTTCAGCCAAGCTGCTACCGGCACGACCCGGTTTTGGGTGAGGAGCGCAGCTGAGATGTGTGTGGGAGAGAGCAGGCCTGCTCAGCTCTGTCGGCGTCTGCCTCACATTCACAGAAACTGCAGGACGTGGCATTTCCACGGAAAGACCAGCTGAAGAAGCTTCTCCATGAGAAGTACAACAGAGAACACATGGAGTACGTGAAGAGTCAGGTGAGCGGCCGCGTCGTCGTGGTGACCGGTGGGGCACCCAGATCCTGCAATCCCTCCATGCGTCCGTTGTAGGTGTGGGAACGTAAAAGAACATTCCAGACTTGCAGCCCTTTCTGGTTTCAATGTCAAGGTTACCTATCATGCGCTGGAAAGGGGAGATATCCTGGTTTCAAGTCCACACACAATCCGCAAGATATCTGTTGCCCACCGGCTGTCTGATACAGCCGGTGCTATTAAATTCGCAGTAACCAAGATTTCACTTTTCATTTTGCACTAACAGCATTTCAATGCACCAAATATATTCAACGTTTGGCACGGTCACACCCCCACACATTTGATGTCATCTTAAATCCCTAAGTGGGATATAGGAATAGGAACAATAGAACTCAACAGATATTTTTTTTTTCATTTTCCTGAGGTGTCCTCCCTGCTGTAACAAACGAAATGATAAAAATCAAAATATACAGTAAATGGGATTTGAGGCTGAAGGTCAATGGATGTCTAAATGGCGGTTTTGGCATATTGTTTTCTCCGTCATCGCATTAATAGCACGTCTGCGCCCAGAGCCAGGCCGCAGAGGTCTGCGACCAGCAGCTGCAGAGGCTGTCGCTCCTGGAGGAGGAGCGGCAGCGCGTGGCCCAGCTGCGCAGGATGCAGATTGAGTCCGAGCAGTTCCGCTACTTCGAGGACCAGCTGCGTCGCCAGGAGTTGGCCAACCGGAAGGACGGGGCTGCCCTCAAAGTGCAAGATCAGACGGACGGGACGTGTCTGTCCCGCACGCCGAAGAACCACGTCAGCCTCGGGTCCAATCGCAGCAAGCAGGCCGTCCCCATCAACAAGCCAACCTCAACTCTGGGTGCAGTACAGAGTGAGTCAGCATCCCACAATGCCTTGCAAGAACGGGCTCGTTTCTGACGTCGACTGTATTCTATAAATCTGCAGGATGTTGGTTGCATGAGTAGCAATTTAATATAAAGTTGTAGCTTCTTTACATTCAACAATAAGGTAATAAGCCAACTGTCTACTTAAAGTGCGATTTTCTGTGTATATCTTGCAGACCAGAGAGTGGATGGCTTGAGACGGGTGGTGATCTCGCGAGATCTCACTTACAAGTTTCTGCTGCTCGCGGATGGAAACACGGCCAGAGGAATCGAGACGTGCGGAGTCCTCTGCGGAAGACTAGTAAGGAATGACTCTCTTAGTCACATGTCAGTCACATGCGGAAGGGCGTCCTCCAACCCTGGACCTCTTTGGGATAAATTCACGGAACAGTCATGGTTTACGAGAAGATTTAGTTATGGTGAATTTAGAAGGATGGAATACAACAGTTTTTACAGAGACATGTCTTGTTTGAAATAATGATAGCAATGGTGGTAAATATGGTGTATCAATAAGACTTGGCCCAAGACTAAAGGAGGTTTTATTTCTCTGTCTGGGGAGTGAGTCAGTAGAGGAGTGGTTTAGCTTTACACCAAACTGCAAAAACATTGCCTTTTCAGACCCACAATGAGTTCGTCCTCACCCACGTGATCATTCCCAAGCAAACCGCCGGCCCAGACTACTGCGACATGGAGAACGTGGAGGAGCTCTTCAGCTTCCAGGACCAACACGGGCTGCTGACGCTGGGCTGGATCCACGTGAGTGACCCCGTCTGTCGTTGTTTCCCCGTGGCCTTTGCATGCAGGTCGGTGGGCACCACCCAGTTGACTTCAGCGTAGCCCGTTTCAGTTTTGGGTAATAATGGATGGAAAGCACAGCCCTTTTCCTTTTAGGTAGTGCTGTGGAGAGCCACTGTTCGCCTGGATGTCTTCTTTTAGACTATTTACTCCGGCAGCCATCTTCACCTTTTTGAGCAAATTTCAACATACATTTACGGGGCCTCTGGTGCCCCAACACATCAGGGGTTTAATCTAGGGTCCAGCCCTACAGGTCCTTGGGCCCTTGTTTACAAACTACCTTTTATTAACAGACACACCCGACACAGACGGCATTCCTCTCCAGCGTGGATCTTCACACACACTGCTCGTACCAGCTGATGCTCCCGGAGGCCATTGCCATAGTCTGTGCTCCCAAGCACAACGAGTAAGTTCATACTGTGCCCGTCACACTCCTCCACACGCAGCCGGTATGGACTCTGTTCGGAAGGAGGCAGAGAGGCTGATCAGTATGACCATGAAGGTAACTGCGTGGGCCGGCCGATGACGTAGCGAACATAAGTGCCTTTGTTTGTCATCATAAACTAAAGATGTGTGACATATTGAAACAGTTGAACACAAAAATCTAATTCAAGCTATCTGAACAATGTCCCATCTGGGCCTGTTTGTCCTTGACAAGGCAATCTGTTGTATCAAGACCAGCTGTACATCCTTAACTATGGAATCTACAGGCACAAGAATTAGTTAGCAGCTCTAGCAGGCAAAATTCCAGCCTGTTAACGGTGGATATTGCTTGATTGTGTGTGTGTGTGTGTGTGTGTGTGTGTGTGTGTGTGTGGTCCAGATATACATTACCTTGTCCAAATGTCCCCACGATGTGATGAATACCCCTTTTGTGACTGCAATCAAAATACTAAAAATGCAACAGCTCTTATGTTTTCGTTGGTTTGGTTATGGTTGGGGCTGGGTACAGGTTAGGTTTGTCATAGTATTAGCATTTTTCCCACAGAAATGAATGAGTGGCCCCCACAAAGACAGATCTGTGTGTGTCTGCTGAAATATTGGGCATATGAAGCAGAATTGAACATCTCTATTGATTTCCACAAATCACTAAACATGATATTGCTTGTTTATTGGTTTATTTGACAGGAACGGTGTTAATTGATGGCATTGCTATAAATGTCAAAGTCAGACAAAAGGCTAGTTTCCATCTATAATTCCTGGGTATTCCTATAATTCTCTTTATTAAGAGAACAGCACAGGCAAAGAGAAAAACATTCGCGTTGCAGTGAAATATAGAGCCCGGCAATATGACTCTGTACTTGTGAATTGTCGCGGCTGGATAGAGTGGATCTTTAAATGGGGTTACTGCTCCCCCTTTCGTTTTGAATCAGCACCGGAGTCTTCAGGCTGACCAGCCCTGGAATGGCGGAGGTGGGGAACTGCAGGATGAAGGGCTTCCACCCTCACTCGAAGGACCCCCCGCTGTTCAGCGTGAGTGGCCAGGCCGCCATCCTGTCACCTAACGGGCCACTGTCCTCTTTGTCACATCTGATTCTCTCTCTCTCTCTCTCTGTCTCTCTCCCGGCAGATCTGTAAGCACGTTGTGGTGAAAGACACCAAAACAATGGTCCTAGATCTCAGGTGACAGCGACGAGAGCCTCGCACAGTGGCCCCCAGCCCCCCACATACACAAACAAGTTTCTATTTACATCGTTGTTTACTTGAAGGTTTTTGTATTTATTTATTTTCTAAGAGGTACTGTGAATCGATATCGCTTTACCGCGCAGAGCATCATGGGTGCTCTTTGTCGCGGAGTCATTCCGACGGTGTTGCTTCTGCTGGTCTTTTAACTCGATGTCAGCTTTGTTCTCAGTGGCTTCTGCTATCGGCTAAAATGAAGTGCGGTCAGACACAACTTGATAATCCTACTAACTTTCGGGACAAAACAATGACGTGAAGTCCTTCAGGTAAAACAAAATGATGTAGAGCTAGCGGACACACCCCTTCGGGAACGAGAGTGCGCTGAAATAACGGGCACATTAAGGAATCCTTCCTGCTGGGATGTCAGACACCACACCGAAGACGTGAGAAGGTTCCGGTACGAATTTTAACGCAAAGTCCTCCTGTGTGGTTATAGCAATAGATACAGTAAATATATACACAGGTCAAGCACTGTACAGAAAAAGCTAAATATATCGTAAGCCATGGATAAATCGATATAAAAAGGTTTTATATTGTTTTAATACCTTGAGTGGTTTAACAAATTAAACTAAGTGTCTGGTTAGCCACACACCATGGCAACGGATTTCAAAAAAAGCATAGCTGACAAGTGTTGACCTTGTTTTTTTTTTGTTTTGTTTTACCCTGGATTGATTGGATAACCTACGTTTGCCTTGAGGGTGGTTTGTTTACGGTAGACAGACTAAACCAAAGTGCTCAGAATGTAACTCGAAAAAAAAAAACACGAAACGCCTTACAGGGGCGGAGCTCCTGCCATCGACGGAAAGGCCTTGACGAGACAACGCTCAGGTATCCAAGCTCGTCCTGCATCGCGACACGACGACCGGTCTCGCCCCAGGCGGAGAAACAGCCAGCCACGTTCATGCACTTAGCATGTTAGAACAATGTTAGAGATAATCTGCCAAAACCACGCTCTGTCTGAGAGGTTTAAAAACAAACAAAAGACGCTCCTGTTTTTTTTATTATTGTTTACGTGCCGTGACGTTAAGGTGGCTTCATACAGTCCCAGTGGCGTTGCACATTGTTGTGGCATTATGTGACGGTGGACAATTGAAGACAGTATTTTGAATATCTGATTTTTGTTCATCTGCTGTTTTAATAAAGAACTTACCCTTTATAAGCTGTCATGAAATGCTCTTTTTTTTTGCTGTTTGCGCAAGTCTGAGAACCCGCATGCATCATTTCCCATCATGCTCTGCTTTGAAACGCGCACGCTTCCAGTGAGACTGAAGCCTGGGGTCTGATCGCAGGGTTTGCGAATTCATTTGGTGGCCATGGAGCATTTTTTTCCGGAGAATAAGAGCTTTGCTCAAGGGCTCAGTGGAGACGTGACTACGTCTGCGTGGGTTCGAGTACTCGACGGGTAACCCGCAAGTTTTAATGGAACAGATGAAAAATATTCTAAAACCTCATTTGCGGGTACAGGTGGAACATGGTCCATGGCAAACATTTATTTTAAATATAAGTAGGCTACAATTTTATATATATGTATACATATATGAGAACAAAACACTTTTTCTCCCTTCTGTGCAATGGTTGGAGCAAAATATTTTGCGCTTACTGACCGCATACTTTATATAATATATTTTTGCAATTGCACAACCTCTCATCACCCACATATATAAAATATATGCAATCCTTCTTTTTTTCCTATATTGACATCACTTGCCCCCCAATCCTGCCTCTTCCCAGATATTCTAGTTTGTCCCGTTGCCTCCCCTCCCTTTTCCCCCTCTGAGGGGTTGAGTCCTTCAGCACACTGGGAAAGGGTCTCTGAGCTGCCCCCTAGTGGCCGCTCTCCTGCCTACTGATCTCTCCCACCCAGAACTGGACCAACCTGCATGACCTGCTTCTTTTGGTGAATTACGTCAGATCAGCATTTCTCTCCCATTCATACAGAGGAAAGGAAAAAAAAAATCCATCCTGAAACAGGGGTAGCATGACGTATGGGATGTGGTTTGCCTTGGGTGGGGGTGTCACGGGTGCAGGTGGGGGAAACATGCTCACACACAACACATGCCCACCACTATGGGGAAAGTACAATATGCCATCTCAACAGTCTGCAAATATATGCTGCATAACACCTAGTAGGTCAGTCATTTGACTTCTTTTACTTGATTTTATTATTATTATCTTTTTTGTTCTTTCTTCTGTTCTATCTTTCCTTACGTCTTTCCCAGGAAAAAGAAAAGAAAAAAGAGTTTGTAACTTGTCGGATTTAAGGTAGTCTGGGCAAAATGTAAGTCCATTTGAACAGTGGTACCTTAAATCCAACAAGTTACCCCGATAAGCCAGTAACCCTGTTTCATAGTACAGGCCCCTGTTCTTCTAATTGTTTTGTTGGATGTTTGATGTTCTTATTCTATTAGATGTTGTTGTTCATCCATTCCTCTTCTGTCTGTCCTGGTCAAGTTTTCAGGGGGCCTGGAGACTATCCCAGGCAGCGTAGGACACACAGCAGAGGAACACCCTGGATAGGATGCCAAAATTAGCTGTTTATATAGGCTAATACTTTATATATCATAGTTACTGGGAGTTATTGCTATATGCAAGGACAGTGTTGCTCTGTAATTTTAATTCCCTCATGGTGTAGTTTGAGAAGTAATATTGGACATGCATTTTGAATGACTGCAGATTCAGTTGAATATGTCAAAAGTGTGATATATATATCAGAGAGACAAGCTTCAGTTTTTGAAGAGCTTTATTCCTTCCTGGAGTGTTCTCAATGTAACCATCCTTAAACTGTAACTCGAAGCATACAGCGGTGATTGAACACATGCGAAATCTGCAAAGTTCATTTTCAGCATCTGAACACATGAGGGCGCCTATGAGCTTTAGTTCTCCTGTTCTTTTACGGTTTCGGACATGCCCGGGCATGTCGAGGTTTAATTCATTCGAAAACAAAAACATCCATTCAGAAGTAGCAGTGCAGAGAGGGGACCAAAGGAGACAGGGACAAAGAGGAGACAGTTCACAGGCAAAAAAGCAAGACTGAAGGCAGAGAGGGCGTCACTGGGAAGGCTGGAGGCTTTAGAAGCATTTGCGGTGGACGATGGATGGGCCGGCCTCGTCGTACTCCTGCTTGCTGATCCACATCTGCTGGAAGGTGGAGAGCGACGCCAGAATGGAACCTCCAATCCAAACGGAGTACTTGCGCTCAGGTGGTGCGATGATCTGGAAATTCATAGAAAGTTAGATGGGATACTCGATGAATCAGATTACAAGGACTACCAGCTTTTTGACCCACGTGTCATTGTTTGCAAGTCTTTTCTTTTATCTGAGCTTAAATTCAGTCATGTTTACTTAGAATATGTTCACTATTTCCTCCAACGGGCTATTCTCAGGACACAAGTTCTGTCAAAATCAGTCAAGATTCGGTGTAAAACTCACTTTGATCTTCATGGTGCTGGGTGCCAGAGCAGTGATCTCCTTCTGCATCCTGTCAGCAATCCCAGGGTACATTGTGGTTCCTCCAGACAGGACATTGTTTGCGTACAGGTCCTTACGGATGTCGATGTCGCACTTCATGATGCTGTTGTAGGTAGTCTCGTGAATTCCGGCAGATTCCATACCTGGGGATTGCGGCAACTGGTCAGACAATCGCATGAGGCATCAAGAAAAAGAGACGTTAGGAGGTGTGTAGGTGTGTAGATGGTGGTAGGGATAGGGTACCGATGAAAGAAGGCTGGAAAAGGGTCTCGGGACAGCGGAACCTCTCGTTGCCGATGGTGATGACCTGACCATCAGGAAGCTCATAGCTCTTCTCCAAGGAGGAAGATGTGGCAGCGGTAGCCATTTCGTTTTCAAAGTCCAGGGCGACATAGCAGAGCTTCTCCTTGATGTCACGGACGATTTCCCTCTCAGCTGCACATGAAAGAAATATTTCATTTAGTGTCGGGAAGTCCCTACCCTAGCCGGAAAGTTCCGTAGGGTCCTTCAGAGGGCGGAACTGCTGTTAAATGCATGCATTTGGCTCTGCTCACCGGTAGTGACGAATGAGTAGCCTCGCTCGGTCAGGATCTTCATGAGGTAGTCTGTGAGATCACGGCCGGCCAGGTCCAGACGCATGATGGCGTGGGGCAGAGCGTAGCCCTCGTAAATGGGGACATTATGGGTGACACCATCACCAGAGTCGAGGACGATACCTGATGGAACCGGGACCCTGGTTATTAATATCCTCAAATACAATCGAAGAGACAGTAAAAGATGAAGCGAGGCTGAAATCAAGCTCACCGGTGGTACGACCAGAAGCGTAGAGAGACAGCACTGCTTGAATGGCCACATACATGGCTGGTACGTTGAAGGTTTCGAACATAATCTAAAACGGGACAATATTTGCATGTTATTTGCGCAAATAAAAACCTCGGACTGCGAACAACCGGGGTGTCTTAGACTAAACATGAAAATCGGGATCCCTGCCATCCCATTTCCCATGACCAGTTATCAATTTTAGGGTCAGGTTAGTCAAGCTGACACAGCAGGCATCAGGGACAGGATGCCAGATGATTGTGACGATGTGCCCTAAATGGTGTCTGTTCATTTTTAGAAGTTTAGAAATCAAATCAAATAGCCTTTTATTGTCAATTCACTATATGTCCATAACATACAAGGGCATCGAAATGCTGTTTCTCTCTCATCTATTTAGTACAACATGAAATATAAAAGTATAAACATATATAAAATGACCGTAATACTAAAAATAGTAGACGTTTGTACAATATGCAATAGTCAGTAACAGTGATGTAAAGTGACGTGCATTTTTAGATGTGCAAAAAGACAGCAGATATAATATTGAGTCTTTATATGGTAGCAGCAGCGGTAGGGTATTTGGTAGGCAGTGTATCATGGTTTTGTTGGGAACAGTGCAATGAAATCTCCACCAGAGGCTCTGCAAAGTCCAGAAGCCATTTGGCATTACCTGGGTCATCTTCTCTCTGTTAGCTTTGGGGTTCAGGGGCGCCTCGGTCAGCAAGGTGGGGTGCTCTTCAGGGGCGACGCGAAGCTCGTTGTAGAAAGAGTGGTGCCAGATCTACAGGGAAACACATCACAGACCAGCTCAAATTCAGCTTGCAGTCCACTTGCATGGAGGCGCATCAAAATTAAAACATGTCTGCAAAGTAAATATGAAAATATTACTATTTCATAAATATTTGGCCATCTGTTGAAGTGTGACTATGTCCTTTGGATGAGCTTGTAAAACATGCCACACTAGTCATCAGTAATTAGTCACTGTTCCGAGAACGTGATGCCTCACTGACCACCTACTGTTTCCTTTCTGTGTGTTGCTCATCTTGCATTACTAGCCTGCACTGCTATTGATAAAATACCATATTGGCCTCTGAAAATCAAAGCATGACTCGAGCTTGGTCAAGATGTACCTTAAATTGCTGAAGTTTTGATATCATGATCCAAAAATGACAAACTTTCTGAAGTTTGCCGGCGGAAGTTTCAGAATGACGTCAGTACTGCATTGGTCCAATTTAGACTGTATATATGGATTAGAAGGTTAATTAAGATCCGATGACCGTTATTCAGTACTTATTGCTAGTAAATATCTAGCTGTGTCTGGACTCTGTGCCAGATCCTCAAGCCATGAGGGGCTCTGTAGATCTTCTTGAATGGCGTCTAGTGAGAAGGGCTTCGTAAATCAGGACCATTTTTGTTTTGTTCTTACCTTCTCCATGTCGTCCCAGTTTGTGATGATGCCGTGTTCGATGGGGTACTTCAGGGTCAGGATACCTCGTTTACTCTGTGCTTCGTCGCCCACGTAACTGTCCTTCTGCCCCATTCCCACCATCACCCCCTGGGGAGACAGGCATGCTAACGGTGTGCATGTTATCGCATTGATGGGGGGCTGCGGCAGGAGGTGCAAGCGGTGCAGAGGCGGCGGCGGTGCAGGCGCAGCGGCGGAGGCGGCGCCAACTGACCTGGTGTCTGGGACGGCCCACGATGGAGGGGAAGACGGCTCTAGGGGCGTCATCCCCGGCAAAGCCTGCCTTGCAGAGACCTGATCCATTGTCGCACACGAGGGCGGTGCTCTCTTCTTCGTCACACATTGTCTTCGATCCGCTTTGCCCTCTTCACTCAAACGGGAGACAATCACTGCAGGGAGACAGTCGCTGGCTGTCAGAGACCTCAGTGTTTGTGGCCACTCATGCTTGCTCCGGTATCCCATCCAGTGGTGTCCCTGCCCCGTGCCCTATGATGGACTGGCATCCCATCCAGGGTGCACCCCCGCTGCTGTCCAGGCTGACCTCCGCTTACATTTTCTCCAAGCATGCATGTGTGTGTTCTGCCCTCTTTGGAGGGACCACACCCTCTCAACAACTTAAAAAAAACCACAAAATATCTAAATAATATAATATCTGAAATACCACTGAATTGTAAAAGCAATATTTTTGTGCCAATACAAAAACTTTATAATGTAAAACCTTATAAGGAATTATCCGTACTACTACTTAGACAATTTGTAAAGATTTACAGAGATTTCAGTTTATAAAGTATAATCAAAATGAACAAAAGCTTCTTTTTTCAATTAGGTTCTTATAAGGTGAAACTGCTCAGAATAATTTCACAGTAGACTCATGCCTTCAGACATTTCAGATATGCTTCAAAACGCAGAATGCCACAGGGCACCACACTTACAGTGAACTAGCCAAAGCAGATAGTGCTACCTTCTGTTAATGAATGGCTACGCTACCATGGGAAAACTTCCTAATTAGGAAATTATTTGGACATGGGTCTGTCTTCAGCTATGCACAACCTCTCTCTGGCCCTGCCTTCCTGCAGCATCCAAAAAAAAAAAGGGATGGAGTGGGTAGAGGCTACGTCGTCTGCAGGAATCCTGGAGGACCATATTTAGTAATAAACCCTAAACTTGGTGCACACTGCACAAGCTCGGGGGCCCTAGCCAGACCGAGCCGCTGCAGATGTTAACGTGCTAACGCTCCATGCTAAGGATCAGGTGGCTGTTAGATCTGTTCGCACTGCCTGTACGGCTGCAGGCAGCCACTGAGCTGAGAGACACTGTGGGTTTCCTGTTTCTTCAAGAAAAACTGGTTGCCGCGACAATCAGCTGCAAATCTACTACAGCCATAAAAAGCCTCAATTTCAATTCTCCCCCCACATGACAGAACAACTTATTGAATTGTTCTCAGTCTCCCTGGCTTAAAAAGTAAACAGATTTTATCTGAAAAGTATGAACTGCGGATTCTTAGCTTAAAAATATACATGTATATAGTTTTTGGTGTTTTTTCCAGTATTACTCAACAGACTGCAGAACACAAACTGAAATGTTTCCAAATGAATGCAATTTTTTGCGACAAATGCCATAAATAGCATCACTGGGACACTTGTACAACAAAAGAGAAACTGGGGTTTTTATTAAAACAAGATCAGCAGCTTTCATTTCTGCACATGCACAGCTTACCTGCACGCAAGCAATCGATTAGCTAGCATGCCAACAACAGCACATCCCAACACCTGTGTTCCACTGGAATGGAAAATACTGAGCAAGCCACCAGCCTTAATTAGCCGATCTGTCGATTCTGACTTTTCCAGTGCAGTGAGACCCTGGAGCAGAGCACTAGTTACAAGTGAAAAAGTGTATTGGAGAGTAGTTGTACTCACCCTGACAGTGCTTGGCCGGGGTTTGCCGCCTGAGGATGGTGTACGGAACGTCGGCCAAGGGTGCGTTTATGTAGACACCCCTTCCCCACGATTCCCCCTCCCACATCCCAAACAAGGATTCCACACCACTGGCCATCCTCTGCCTCACTCTAGCACTGCCTTATAGGGATGACTGGGGGGAAAAAAGTCCAATTCGGGTTGCCTGAAGCAGCCCCCCGGCTCTCATCCTAGGCATTCCACCAGTGTCCATCTTTCAGAGTACAGCAGATCTCAACTTCCTGAGACATAAACATGCCCCCCCACACCCCACCCACATGCACATCTATGCTCAACACCTCCCAGCCAGCATTAAGCCATCAAAGGATGAACAAGAAAAAGAATGAATGTTAGACAGTATAATAGGCATTCGCTCCTGTTAGAGATGCCTTTATTTGTATTGGACTTGCATTGTATTTTAGGCCAATGAGAACGCTCAAACTGTGTTAAAATAGCTTTTGTCGAAGCGTTTGTCAAATGGCTCTGTGTGTCTCAATACCATTCTGTATCATTGACAATGAAGAAAACACATATACAACAGGCATATTTATTAGCCGATGTGGTAACGTATAATTAACGTGCTGCGGTTCCCTTTAATATGACGTTTCATTCTGTTCACTTGTGAAATCTAAGGTTCTGCTCACCAGATGGAGTTGTTCGTTTGAAGAAGGGTGACCAATGCTGACCCTACTCAGTGCTACAACTCAATCAGTTAGGAAAAAGACGTGTATTTCCGTGTTTTAAATGTAGCATGATATTTTGTACTTTAGTGTACTACAGATACAATCCCATCAAAGAAGTGTGCACCAAAGAATGGCTGGAAAAGTCTTTTCAATCATATGCTCACTTTGACTTTATAATCATATTAAGGTATGAAGAGGAATGGTCTGTGATGTTTGAAGGATTGACTTTGTACTGGGAATGCAATTGAAAGATGGATGGATTAATGGATGGATGGATGGATGGATGGATGGATGTGCAAAATAATGTAGTTTGTTGAATAAAGACAGGGGGCCCTAATGTTTCACATGGAAGCCTGCATTTTGGGCCAAGCTTGGGATTTCACAATGGAAGGGGGATGTCCAGTTAACTGCCTACTGAGGCATGTTCGATGTAATAATAATGAAAATCCACGTACATGTTATTCTAGTTCGTCTCTGGGAATCCAGGGAAGAGTTATGCCTGGTTCTGTCACCTATGCCAGCTGTTGTTAGTTAGGCTGCCTTTGGTTAAGCTGTATTGCGAACATCAGGTGACGTAACCGGCTGATCCTATCTTTGGTCAGGGTTTCTTTCACAGCTTTCTGGAGACCTTGGAAAGTGTCCATGTCTGGTCAGCTTCAGCTCTTTAACATACAGCATCACATATGGAATCTATTACACCTGCAAATATTACAAAGGGGAAGGTAGCATCACATTTTAATTTCCCCGGGTGTTGTTGTAATTGTTATTTCTCATTATTGTTCATTGTTATGTCACAATTAACAAAAAATACTATGTTTTAGATTGAATAGTTTATAATAATATTCCACACATTTTGATTAATATTATGGCACCAAAGTGTAGCATTTCTGTAAATAAATTATTAGTAATGAGATATTGGCAATATTTGCCTAAAGTACAGCCTCTCCTACGCCTGAAATTGTGAACCTTTTGTTCAACGTCATTTTAAACCTCTGACGTCTCCCCTTCTGCTGCCAGTGCCAAGCCGGCCGATGTCTCAGCGGTTTTTTTCCTGTTTACTTTTCAAATGCCTTGCAGAATTCGGGCATTGAGAAAAACATCAAATGAAGCGCAGGAGTTTAGTGTAAAGTGTACAATTCTGTGTAAGTCTCCTGTGTTTAAAAACGGTTTTGAATTCGTCGGTACAGGTTGATGCCTTAAAAATGTTGGGAATGTAGATTGTTTATCAACAAAATAAATTTAGCTTGCAACCCCAAAATCACCATGCTCAAGTCCAAACAAACATACTTATTCTCAAACTTTCCAGTATTCGTCTGACCGTTACAGAGCTGAAAAAATTGAAAGGTGTTTTTCTGAGAAATGTGAGACTTGTAAAAGTATTTTAAGAATCGGCGTTAAACCACGTCATCCAGTGATCGCATATGGTATATTTTCATTCAGTTGGTAGGCAAATGCATTTTGAATTAACTTTAACTAATTTCGTATTGCTCTGCAGTTATGCTTTAATTAATGTTCACCTTCACACATGCACATAAGTTTAATCCCCCTTCTGCCGCACCCTTATAGTTCCTCTACACAGAGCGGTCGGATTTTAAATGCAACACCAAAAAAGGAGCTATTCAGTAAATAAGCAGAGACTTGGCAGGCTGCTTGTTCTCTAGGCATGTAAGGGAGGAAAGTAATTCCCCTGGAAGGTGGAGCCTGAGAACGCTGTCCTATGGGCGCTGCTTTTTTTGTTGCAGTTGTAAAGATTTACAGTACGCTCAGAACACTTGTACGTAGAAATTCCTCACGAAGATACGTCACTCTGGAGATCGTAACCATGTTTAGTGGTACGCTCCCCCCCCCCCCCCCCCCCCGTCCCACTCCCCCCAGCATATTACCAGGCTGAAGCCTGCTAATTATTGGCAGCTTCCGATTCGTTTGTCTTTTTAACAGCGTCTTCTTCCTTGGCTGAAGTTGCCTTTTAATCGCAGCGTTAACTTCGTCACAGCTTCCTTACAGGGGAATGATAGCGTGCTGCATGGTTTATAATTAAGACATTCTGTAAATATAAAACACCGTATGAATAAAACGTTTAAACTGTAGCACGTATATTTATTTCATATATGTATTTCACAAATCTCTCTGTAATGTAAATCCTGGGATTACCCAGGCATAATGTGATTTTTTTTTTCCCCCAAACGATAAGCTGGCAGCATGACAGAGCGAGGAGCCGTATACAAAGACCTGCATAAGACACCAGATTTCCAAAATGAAATATTGAGGTCTTATTCATGTATATATAAAAGCAATCTGGGTCAGACTAATGTCAGTGTTTCCTTACAGTGGCGTACCTGCTGTGTACTTTGCATTTCCATATTTGCCTGAATTATTGGACATTTGATACGCATGAAGTCGCATCTGCTGGAAGCATGGGCGCAAATTATGGATGGAGGGGAGGATGTAACCCTCCAATAATCAAAACCGGCCAATAATCCCCCCCCCCCCCCCCCCCGATAATCATGTCTCCCCCTAAATGGGTGGATACTTACCCCCGCCCTCCCCCCTTCAAGGTTCAAACCAAAGTTAAGCCCTTAGCTGGAAAACAAATGTGTTCTTCGAAGTTTATAAAATGAGACTTTACTTCAGCCTGAGTCTTGGCTGATCTTAGTGGAGCTGCTTTAATTTAATTTAAAAAAGAATAAATTGACACCATTACTAGTGTCGTGTTGTCTCCCTGAACCCCGTCTTGTTCCCTTTTGGTCACCAGAGGTCACTGCTGGCCATCCTATGCCCTTTCGCTGGGGTATATCGATCCAGCTGTTTCCTCTCCCTTACCATCTGCCCTTCCTGTACTCCTCGTTAGCAGTGTTCGTATGCGGCCCTCCGCATGGGCGAAAATTTCATTTTATTGTTGGTGGAGACAATAAACCTAAAAACAGCATATGTCATACCATTGTATGTCCGTTTTCCTTCTTGCCACTTTATTCCTGGTTGCCAACTTTGGTCAGCCGCGGCTGGCAGATTTTCAATTCAAGACAAGAACACGCATTAATATGTATATAAGAGTTTTATTACTTTCTAAATAGTCTGGAGGGTCTGCAAAACTACCGCAAAGCTTTTGATTTAGTTAATTTTAGGATTATTATGGAATAATATAGATATACCGAAAGATTTCTTGTGTGAGCGTGAGTATCACGCAAGATGTGTGGGATGTGGCGACCTTGCATTTTGGCACTTAATGCAAAACACTCGCAAAGATGAAGGTGCTGACGTCAGGCATATTATAAAAAAATTGTAACGTGCTACTGTTATTTCTCTCATTTTTATGTGTACAATCGCACGGTTGGAGTCGAGACAGCAATGTACTACACTTAATTTTGAAATGTAATAGTTGTACAGTAATATTTTGTCGTCAAACTATATATGTTGTTGAGAGTGTACAGCGAAAAAAAGCATGTTTGTGGATTTCAGAACAACTGCAGTGTATGATGGGTACGATATTTGGAGGCTACTTAAATTTTATCGTCTGCAACTGGCATTGGCAGGTCTTAGTGTGAATTTGGAAAGGGGTGGGGGGCACGGCCCATTGTACAGTTTTGCGCCACTGGATTTCAGTATATATTGTAATGAACACGCAACAGGCGTATCACAAAAAATGAGACCTTTAATGAACCGTAAACGGCCAGAGCCCACACCAAACTCAAACAGGAATCCAATACTATCAAAATCAAAAGAGAGACACCATTAATGTTCTCCAGTATTATAGGGCTGTGTGGAGGCTGCCGCTTCTCCTTTTGCCCACTCCGCAGGTACCCCACGTTCCCGCTATCTCTAAATCCCCAGAGATCGGCTGATAAGGGGTGGGAGGACTGCTCTATAATAAACATTGCTAGTCCTTCAGCCACTACAATAGTATTTAAAATGACATAGTTGTGTGTGTGTGTGCATGTGTGTGTGTGGTGGGGGGCAGGCCTCATGAAGGGGGGGTTGGGGGGGGGGGGGGGGGGGGTCCTGACGCCTATGCCTCACTGTCCTGCGTTCCCCAATTCCGACACTGTCGCGTGTTCTGAGTCCGATCTCCACGTAGATCTACATAAGTATCTACTCTCCTCTGTGGTTTCCCTAATAAAATCCCCTACGGGGGAGGTAGGGGGTTCTCTGTGCCAAACCACCCTCTGGGGTTTTCACTCCTCCTCGCCTCCTCCGACACGACAAACTTCCTTGCATTTAAAATCATTTAGCTATGAAATGTGAACTAAATACAATTTGTGAACTACAAATACAATACCTTACAAGAAGCACTGAATAGACAGCTCAGTCGAAAATAATAATGAAGAGGTGAACTGACAGCATCCGACAACGGGATGAACTTCCTTGTTTTTTTTAAATACTTTTTAACATGGTCGGATAGGATTTGATAAAGATCCTATATTATAAATAAAAATAGACATGTAATCAACCTCTTTACTGTCGTTCATACAGCCTTATGCGTACTTACTTTGCTAACCACGCCCTCTTCTGTTGTCATCCGTGTTAGGCGAGCGGGCAGGATCGGGGAATCAGTCAGGTAGACGGTGTTCGATCACACAGGGCTTTATTTGGGGCAAACTGGGAAACACACCCGACATACGTAAACGGGGGAAACAGATGCGGACTGAAATACACTGGACAAGCTGGAAATAACGCCAAACTGCTGATCGCAAGGAGAGACGTGAGACTCTTCGTTACACCGGAGGAGTTTCTGGCCGTGTGCTAGCGCTTTTTGCGACCCGTTCTTATTTTATTTTAATTATTGTGGCTTGTTTTTCATGAAAATGAAATGTGGACTGCTTATATTAGCTCTTTTTATTCAGGTAAGAGCACTTTGCTGTATTCTCATGTAATTTTTATTTAAAGTTTTATTTAAAATTCTTATTGATTTACAAGTACGACGATCAAGTTTTTATTTTTACAAAGAAATGGGATTT
The DNA here is from genome assembly GCF_023856365.1 of Brienomyrus brachyistius. Classification (NCBI taxonomy): domain Eukaryota; kingdom Metazoa; phylum Chordata; class Actinopteri; order Osteoglossiformes; family Mormyridae; genus Brienomyrus; species Brienomyrus brachyistius. The sequence goes on along the minus strand of NW_026042552.1, from coordinate 147,886 downwards.
TACATACGCAGAATTATCATGCATCTATATTTTATATATTATATATATATAAATTTAGTTTATGCAGTTAATGATAAATGACGACATTGCACTTTCACTTTCACTTTATGCCTATTTGAATTTCGCTAAAATAATGTTTACAAAACTATGTATTTCAAAATATATACTAATACCTTATATTAATCCAATTAAAATACATTTTTGGTTCATGAAATTGTTACAGTAGGCCTGATAATAATAATAACCAGTAGTTTCCGGGAGGCGGGAATTTTAGGCTACTTTACGTTTCTTTTTCTGTATTTGCAGATCGCTTTGCATTCGACTACACCATTTTCTTTTCATTCCCTTCGTGAGGGAAGACGTGTGAAAAGGGAGGAATGCCAGCATGGTGATTATGTATACAAAGGGGAAAAATGCTGTAAATGTCCACCTGGTAAGAATCATCTATAATGGTGCTTTTGACCCCGAGTTATAAATCCATCCATCCATCCATTTTCCAAACCGCTTATCGTACTGGGTCGCGGGGAGTCCGGAGCCTATCCCGGAAGCAATGGGCACGAGGCAGGGAACAACCCAGGATGGGGGGCCAGCCCATCGCAGAGCACAGTCACACACCATTCACTCACACATGCACACCTGGGGGCAATTTAGCAACTCCAATTAGCCTCAGCATGTCTGTGGACTGTGGGGGGAAACCAGAGTACCTGGAGGAAACCCCACGACGACATGGGGAGAACATGCAAACTCCACACACATGTGACCCAGGCAGAGACTCGAACCTGGGTCCCAGAGGTGTGAGGCAACAGTGCTAACCACTGCACCACCATGCCACCCCCCGAGTTATAAGTGTATACTTAAATATGAAGTGTACTTTAATTGTAATTGACTGATGTACTCTGTTAAGGAAAGCAGTAATCTGATTTCCTGTGTGAAGTTTTGCAGAAATACTCTGTTGCTTCCATTGCTACTCCGAAGGTTCATGCTTAAATGTAATTTTAAAAATGACATAAGGGTGCGCTGGTTTCCCTGTACTGTTTGTAGCGTGTGTTTATGCGTACTTGTATTGTTGTGGCGGACTGGTATCCCACATGTGATGCACATAGCCGTTTGTGGCCTGTGTGTTTTGGGAAACTCTCGTGAAAACTCCCCAAGATGGCTGGTGTCATTGTGGTTCTCATTGACCGATATTGTGTTATTGTTCCGTTTTATAGGTTATTATGTCAAAACTAACTGTGGGATAAATGTTCAGACAAAGTGTGAGCCGTGTCAAGAAAACACCTACTATGAAAAGCCCAATAGCGGGACGGAATGTGAGCGATGTCGGTCCTGCAATGCAAACGGTATGTACCATAAAGAGAGCATTGTTTCTGTTTTTAAACAGTGTGAGGTTGTGGCTCAGCGGGTCCTCTGTCCAAAAAGCTGGGTAGCTGAAATGGTATCCTTAAATTGCCATAGTGTGGTAGTATCTGATTGGTTACCTTGTGATTGACTGATGTCTTATCTAGGGTGTCCCTATCATGTGCCATTTGAACTCAGTAGTCGGAATTTTCTTTTTTGGTTTTAAGCCTAAAAGCTTTCAAATATCAACAAAGCAAATAATTGCCATTCGGCTTTAAACGTGTATGATTGTAGAACACATAAGAGATTTCAGTCAGAACTTCCGTGTTATTCGAGTGTTGGTGCTCTGTATCAGCTGATAAGATCTTTATTCAATTTTTCTTCCAGTGCATCAGGAAACAGAAAAGAAATGTACAAAACTCCAGAATACAAAATGCAGGTGTATGGAAGGATATTGGGGGGTCTGTCAGGATAACTGTCAGTGCCATTCTTGTGACAAGTAAGTTCAGACATTCAGCTGTCTCTGCTTGCTCCCATTAGCATTAGCATCCACAAACGCTGCTCCTCTCCTCACTGTCTCTGCTGGCTCCCATTAGCATTAGCGTCCACAAACGCTGCTCCTCTCCTCGCTGTCTCTGCTTGCTCCCATTAGCATTAGCATCCACAAACGCTGCTCCTCTCCTCGCTGTCTCTGCTTGCTCCCATTAGCATTAGCATCCACAAACGCTGCTCCTCTCCTCGCTGTCTCTGCTTGCTCCCATTAGCATTAGCATCCACAAACGCTGTTCCTCCCCTCGCTGTCTCTGCTTGCTCCCATTAGCATTAGCATCCACAAACGCTGCTCCTCTCCTCGCTGTCTCTGCTTGCTCCCATTAGCATTAGCATCCACAAACGCTGTTCCTCCCCTCGCTGTCTCTGCTTGCTCCCATTAGCATTAGCATCCACAAATGCTGCTCCTCTCCTCGCTGTCTCTGCTTGCTCCCATTAGCATTAGCATCCACAAACGCTGTTCCTCTCCCCGCTGTCTCTGCTGGCTCCCATTAGCATTAGCATCCACAAACGCTGCTCCTCTCCTCGCTGTCTCTGCTTGCTCCCATTAGCATTAGCATCCACAAACGCTGCTCCTCTCCTCGCTGTCTCTGCTGGCTCCCATTAGCATTAGCATCCACAAACGCTGCTCCTCTCCTCGCTGTCTCTGCTTGCTCCCATTAGCATTAGCATCCACAAACGCTGTTCCTCTCCCCGCTGTCTCTGCTTGCTCCCATTAGCATTAGCATCCACAAACGCTGCTCCTCTCCTCGCTGTCTCTGCTTGCTCCCATTAGCATTAGCATCCACAAACGCTGTTCCTCCCCTCGCTGTCTCTGCTTGCTCCCATTAGCATTAGCATCCACAAACGCTGCTCCTCTCCTCGCTGTCTCTGCTTGCTCCCATTAGCATTAGCATCCACAAACGCTGCTCCTCTCCTCGCTGTCTCTGCTTGCTCCCATTAGCATTAGCATCCACAAACGCTGTTCCTCTCCCCGCTGTCTCTGCTGGCTCCCATTAGCATTAGCATCCACAAACGCTGCTCCTCTCCTCGCTGTCTCTGCTTGCTCCCATTAGCATTAGCATCCACAAACGCTGCTCCTCTCCTCGCTGTCTCTGCTTGCTCCCATTAGCATTAGCATCCACAAACGCTGCTCCTCTCCTCGCTGTCTCTGCTTGCTCCCATTAGCATTAGCATCCACAAACGCTGCTCCTCTCCTCGCTGTCTCTGCTTGCCCCCATTAGCATTAGCATCCACAAACGCTGCTCCTCTCCTCGCTGTCTCTGCTTGCTCCCATTAGCATTAGCATCCACAAACGCTGCTCCTCTCCTCGCTGTCTCTGCTTGCTCCCATTAGCATTAGCATCCACAAACGCTGTTCCTCTCCCCGCTGTCTCTGCTGGCTCCCATTAGCATTAACATCCACAAACGCTGCTCCTCTCCCCGCTGTCTCTGCTGGCTCCCATTAGCATTAGCATCCACAAACGCTGCTCCTCTCCTCGCTGTCTCTGCTTGCTCCCATTAGCATTAGCATCCACAAACGCTGCTCCTCCCCTCGCTGTCTCTGCTTGCTCCCATTAGCATTAGCATCCACAAACGCTGTTCCTCTCCTCGCTGTCTCTGCTTGCCCCCATTAGCATTAGCATCCACAAACGCTGCTCCTCTCCTCGCTGTCTCTGCTTGCTCCCATTAGCATTAGCATCCACAAACGCTGCTCCTCTCCTCGCTGTCTCTGCTTGCTCCCATTAGCATCCACAAACGCTGTTCCTCCCCTCGCTGTCTCTGCTGGCTCCCATTAGCATTAGCATCCACAAACGCTGCTCCTCTCCTCGCTGTCTCTGCTTGCTCCCATTAGCATCCACAAACGCTGTTCCTCCCCTCGCTGTCTCTGCTTGCTCCCATTAGCATTAGCATCCACAAACGCTGCTCCTCCCCTCGCTGTCTCTGCTTGCTCCCATTAGCATTAGCATCCACAAACGCTGTTCCTCTCCTCGCTGTCTCTGCTTGCTCCCATTAGCATTAGCATCCACAAACGCTGCTCCTCTCCTCGCTGTCTCTGCTTGCTCCCATTAGCATCCACAAACGCTGCTCCTCCCCTCGCTGTCTCTGCTTGCCCCCATTAGCATTAGCGTCCACAAACGCTGCTCCTCTCCTCGCTGTCTCTGCTTGCCCCCATTAGCATTAGCGTCCACAAACGCTGCTCCTCTCCTCGCTGTCTCTGCTTGCCCCCATTAGCATTAGCATCCACAAACGCTGCTCCTCTCCTCGCTGTCTCTGCTTGCTCCCATTAGCATTAGCATCCACAAACGCTGTTCCTCTCCTCACTGTCTCTGCTTGCTCCCATTAGCATTAGCATCCACAAACGCTGTTCCTCTCCCCGCTGTCTTTGCTTGCTCCCATTAGCATTAGCATCCATAAACGCTGTTCCTCTCCCCGCTGTCTTTGCTTACTCCCATTAGCATTAGCATCCACAAACGCTGCTTCTCTCCTCGCTGTCTCTGCTGGCTCCCATTAGCATTAGCATCCACAAACGCTGCTCCTCTCCTCGCTGTCTCTGCTTGCTCCCATTAGCATCCACAAACGCTGCTCCTCCCCTCGCTGTCTCTGCTTGCTCCCATTAGCATTAGCGTCCACAAACGCTGTTCCTCCCCTCGCTGTCTCTGCTTGCTTCCATTAGCATTAGCATCCACAAACGCTGCTCCTCTCCTCGCTGTCTCTGCTTGCTCCCATTAGCATTAGCGTCCACAAATGCTGCTCCTCTCCTCGCTGTCTCTGCTTGCTCCCATTAGCATTAGCGTCCACAAACGCTGTTCCTCTCCCCGCTGTCTCTGCTGGCTCCCATTAGCATTAACATCCACAAACGCTGCTCCTCTCCTCGCTGTCTCTGCTTGCTCCCATTAGCATTAGCGTCCACAAATGCTGCTCCTCTCCTCGCTGTCTCTGCTTGCTCCCATTAGCATTAGCGTCCACAAACGCTGCTCCTCTCCTCGCTGTCTCTGCTTGCTCCCATTAGCATTAGCGTCCACAAACGCTGCTCCTCTCCTCGCTGTCTCTGCTTGCTCCCATTAGCATTAGCGTCCACAAACGCTGCTCCTCTCCTCGCTGTCTCTGCTTGCTCCCATTAGCATTAACATCCACAAACGCTGCTCCTCTCCTCGCTGTCTCTGCTTGCTCCCATTAGCATTAGCGTCCACAAACGCTGCTCCTCTCCTCGCTGTCTCTGCTTGCTCCCATTAGCATTAGCGTCCACAAACGCTGCTCCTCTCCTCGCTGTCTCTGCTTGCCCCCATTAGCATTAACATCCACAAACGCTGCTCCTCTCCTCGCTGTCTCTGCTTGCTCCCATTAGCATTAGCGTCCACAAACGCTGCTCCTCTCCTCGCTGTCTCTGCTTGCTCCCATTAGCATTAGCGTCCACAAACGCTGCTCCTCTCCTCGCTGTCTCTGCTTGCCCCCATTAGCATTAACATCCACAAACGCTGCTCCTCTCCTCGCTGTCTCTGCTTGCTCCCATTAGCATTAACATCCACAAACGCTGCTCCTCTCCTCGCTGTCTCTGCTTGCCCCCATTAGCATTAACATCCACAAACGCTGCTCCTCTCCTCGCTGTCTCTGCTTGCTCCCATTAGCATTAGCATCCACAAACGCTGTTCCTCTCCCCGCTGTCTCTGCTTGCTCCCATTAGCATTAGCGTCCACAAACGCTGCTCCTCTCCTCGCTGTCTCTGCTTGTTCTTCTGTCAGGTTTTCCGGTTCATTTCCGCTCTCATTGGATTCCAATGGCTTTATTGCTCTATTGTGTTATGTCTATATTTCGCTTTAAGTATTTTACAGTAACTCTGGCATTTATTGTGGATGTAAAATGTATTTTTCCCTTTCAGATCAAAAGTCAAACAGGCAAAACGTAATTTAGGCCAATGTATATCAACACAAATGATTTTAAATATATACATTTCTTATACATTTCGAAAGTTCAGTTTGCATTTGTTCCAGTTTAACTCAAATTAATTAATGATGTCGGGTGTAGTGTTAGAGGTGATGGAGGGGGCCTGAGAGGTGCAAGATTGCCGAGTGCACTGAGCCAGTGGTTCAGGGGCTGAGCTCTGGCACCTATTAAGTGCTGGTGACGCAGCTCAGTGGATGCTACTGATCTCCAAAGTTGGGGCTTCAACTCCCAGCCCCAGATGTGCATGCGTCAGAAGTTTGAGTTTGTTCATGGGTTTCCTTCCTCATTCAGAGAGTCCCTCCTTCTTGTTCTGTCAGCAGTTTCAGAATGTTTGAAATCGTATTACTGTCTTGGTCTGAAAAATAACTTTTTTCTTCTGCTTGAAGATGCGAGGGCCATGATATCCTTGCACCCTGCACAGGCACAAACAACACCGTGTGCGGAGAACCCTTCGGTAAACACCAGATCTTTCTGTAAACACACACGCACACACTGCTGATGCGTTGTTCCTGCATGCTTCTCTATACGGCTGTAATTTGAAAAATAATAATAATCAGGCACAGGTACTGGGTGACAAGTGGAAACACCACTAATATTTTTCCACTATAATCCCAATGTTTGATAGCCATCTATATAGTGAGAATGCTTTAATGTCGATCAAATGACAGCACACAACATGCGTTTATATACATGGCCAAATAGCGATCAGTCAGTCAAGACTATCTTCCTGCATATCAGCTATAATATTAATTGTCACAGATGATGTAACCGAGGTTCTCTCCTCTGACCTTTCCGTCTAAACCAATATTTCCCAATCCGGTTCTCGGTGAACCACAGACAGTCTACGTTTTGCTGTAGGAGGGAGCAAAAATGTGGAGTGTCTGGCCGAGTGCTGAGAGGGAAGAAAAGCAGGGGTCGTCAGGGGGTTCCCGAGGATCGGGTTGGGAAACACTGGTCAAAACACATTCCTCTATTTGGACATTGTTTTCTGGAGCAATGATGTGTCGTTATGCTTGTTTTAGTTCAGGGGTAGCAACCCTGATCCTGGAGCACCGGTACCCAGCAGGTTTTCCATCCCACCTGGTCTCTGATGAACCACATCTGATCTCAGGCAGACAGTAACTCATCCACGTAGGATAGAAAACCTACTGGATACCGGCACTCCAGGATTGGAGTTGCCTACCCCTGTTTTAGTCCAGTGTTAACTTTGTTGTATTCATTGATTATTATTTTTTATTGTGATGTTGAATAGTTTCTGTCTGTTTTAGGTGACATCCATCATAAATGGATTGTTCCAGTCATAGTGATACTGCTTTTTCTTGTACTTGTACTTGTACTTGTACTTGTACTTGAATTTTTCTGGAAGAGAAGCGGTAAGTACCATTAGCAACAGCAAGTGCCATAAGTGCATAATGACCGTCAAAGTGTAATTAAAAAAAATCTAATTTTAGATATACATAGATCTAATTTGCTTCATTTTTGTAAATAGGAGCTGGCAGGAGTAATCCAGAGGTAGGTAACATTTCATGCTTGCATGTATATGGTTGAATATTTAGTAAAAATGTCTAGTGGAACTGAATATGTGTATGGTTGAATATTTAGAAAATTGTGTGAGGGAATTTACACGCATGCCACATCCTTATTAAGCTAATTTAGTATAATTGTTAAAAAATTAGTTTAATTAAATAACCCAGGAATGGGCACCAACCCATTGCAGGACACACTCACACACCAATCAGTCATACATATGGGCAGTTATGATTTTGGACTGTGGGGGGAAACCGGAGTACGCGGAGAGCATGCAAACTCCACACACACGGAATCCAGGTTCCCAGCACCATCATGCCGGCCATGATTAATTAAATTACATTTTGATATTTTCTTTATTATGCTACTTATCTAATAAACTATATATAGTTTTCAGATCTTAAAGTAGCTCATGAAAACCTGCAACTTATATCTCCACTCTGATCAGACTATCCCACTGCTTTTTTTACACTCTTTTTTAGGAATTAAATTTTTACTAATACAACAATAATTGTGATGTGTACGCAAATTAGTCCTCAATACTCATATTTCAGTAATGGGAGTATCTTGGCACGTTTCCTTTCTATATTCTTCTCACTGTTAATACCAGCAAGTACAGAAAATAGTAAAACGATAAACAAGCACCCTAAGTAGCTTAATCTACGCTAAACTCAACCAGTGGTTCTCAAATAGTGGTACTCATTGTGATCGTAAATAAGAAACTGCTCTTAATGCTTTGTTCGCTAAAATAAAGGTTAATGAATGAATGAATGTACTCGGAGCGCTCCCAGGTGGTATACGACAATCATGGCAATTTTCAACCATCTGGTATTAGTCTGCTATCGCTTGATCCAAAGTGCTACTTGGTCCAACAAGTTTAAGAAACATTGATATAGAATATTTAGTGGTGTCTGTATGCCTGTTTTTTCAAAATAAATATTAGATAATAGATAATAAATCTAATCTAAAAAATGCAAAAATTTAAATGTAACTAGTGCAATTTATTTGTCTTTTCTAGGAAGTCCCCTTAGTGCCAGGTTAGTACACTATTCTACATATTTTTTTCTTTTCTACTTGTTTTTACTTAGTTTACTACAATTTATGACTATTAGCATTAAATATTGCATAATATTATTGCTTGCAGACTAAGCCAATATAACCTCAGTTCACAATCCCAGATTTGCTTAAACTCTAACAAAGGTGATTTATTGTTTTACGGAGTGGTCTGCTGTTAACCTGGAATCTCCTGACCTTCTGTAGGTGTCGACCTCTCGAACCACTTGTACGACATCGTGGAAGAACTAGGACCGCAGCTGGTTAAACAGCTGGCAATCGGGTCGGGCGTGAGGGAGACCCAGATAGAGATGCGCATCACTGAACACCCACAGAACATTAAGGAGCAGTGTTACAGCATACTGAGGGACTGGTACGAAAGAAAAGGGCTGAACCAAGCGTTTCCAGAGCTCATCAGGTTCCTGCAAAGAAAAGGCAAAAAAGATAATGCAGAAAGACTTAAGAAGTTAATTAACCCGAATCCCAGAGAAACTGCATCTGTAAATATGGACAATCCTGAGCACCCTGCCTAGCACTTCCATACATTTTTAAACTTCTGTTTATTATACATTTAATACATGTTACAAATGTAACATTATTAGAAAACTTTGGGTGACCTTTTGATGATTGCAGATGCCAGTTTTCCTTGCTACAATCTACTTTTATGGGGAAAACAGCATCTTGTGTGGTCAAAATTGAAATAAATGTTTACGGAAAGGTGTACAGTTTGTACCAATGGGTCTGCCTTTGCTTTTTCGTTTCTCAAAAATTCCAGTGTCATTTAAATTTCCTGAATTATTTGAATGATATGTGTCATATCAAGTATAAGGTGTTTTTTTGTGCAATTGATGTTATTTTTAGATTAGCAGTGACATGAGATGTGATGAATGAAATGGTTATTTTATTATCGTGTTACATAAAGTGTTTGTTTAGGCCTTGATGTTTACATTTAGCTGCTTAACTGCAGATATTTTTATTCAAAGCAACTTACAGTGTTACTCATCTGAATATTTTTGTGGAAAAGTTCAATAAGCACAGAAAGTTTTGTACTTATAAAATAAGTCCCAAAACTAAGAAAATGGTCAATTTAAACAAATTAGGCTGCTTTTCCACCGCTCCAGGTACAGTTATTTTGGTAGTAAAAATTTGGTACTTACCGGGTTCCAGTCAGGTACCCAAAAGTAGCAGTAGGCAAAGTACCAAACCAGCTGGGGTACTTTTTCAGTACTTTGGGGCGGGACTTTGAAATGTGTTTATTGTCAGTTTGGTTGTGCAAATAACCATTCTAGCAAACAAAAAAACAAAACATCTGCTGTCCTGAAGAAGTAAACGATACAGAAAACAACGATAAATTAAGTAAAAGAAAAAAAGTAATAATGGACACAAGGACAAAAGAAGAGACTCAAATTTTAATTGACAACTGGTCAGAAGAACAGATTATTCTTTTCTGGGGTATTTATAAAGCAAAAAAGGACTGCAAAATACATTTCTTGCTAACCCATCTAAGAATGAGTTAAACACTAAGGATGAAAATGATTGTGATTGTCTTGGAGAGCAAATGCAGAGCTCATGCAAAAGCAGTAGGAGTAAACTTTTTAAACATACACTAGATAATCTTGGAAACGAACAGTCATTAAAACTGCAAAGCTTGATAAGTTTCGTTTCCTACAACTGAATAAAATGTTTTAGCGAAACTTAAACCCCCTGCACTATGATGTCTGGACAGGATGATGAAGCCTGATCTCACATCAGCTGACTATCGCGGTCTTTACGATGCGAGAACTGCATGTTTTTTAAATTTATTTAAAAATACTCCACCTTGTTGTGATGATGTCATTCAGCACCGGTACCAGTTCTCATGCCAGTGGAAAACAGAAGAAGTACTGTAGTTCTGGTGGTTCTTCAAAAAAGTACCCGGTGCGGTGGAAAAGTGCCCTTAGCAATATAGTACCACACTTCGTACCTTTACCTTTGGATGATTTATACAAATCTTATTGTAATTTTTGTGATGCAATGTAAACTTATGATTCAACAGTATTTGTATAATAAAGCATAATTTCTTGCTTTGAATCACCTAGTACTATCCAGCATAGAGACGCTTTGATGACCAGTTTTGGACAGGATAAAAATGATTTGTATGTTTTCAATAGCTGTTTTTCCACTGAGAGCCTCAGTAAAGAGGACGAAAGTTACTGTAATAAAGTTACAGACAATGGCCCCTGATTGATTTCATTTTTCTCACACAAGCTATTGCACACAGTGATAATACATGTGAATGTGATGTGAGTGTACAGGGATGTTCGAGAGAGAGAGAGATGATACTGTGATAAATGCAGTCAGCAAACAGTAACTAATGGGACTGACAATATCTTGTATGACTTCTGGGTGCCCCGTGACCTTACACTATATTTTTTTTGGGGGGGGGGAATTAATTTTACATGGGGGGGTCTCCAATGATAAATACCCATATTAGAAAATGCCCTTTATGACCACTATTGTAAGTTAATCTTTGAACTCTATGAATTTGTTCATGCATTTATGTCATAAATAGTAAGTACAGTATTACGCCTGTGTAATGTTTTACTGACGTGTGCATATCCTATGTTTTTGTTAGCGTCTGCCTTGAGTTTGAATGTCCTGTAAATTTCAGCCTCCCCAGTGCCGCTGTTAGTTTGAACGTTGGCAGTGGGCCGTCATTAAAAGCTGTTTTAAAAGAGATGTCTACTTTATTTAGAATGACTCTAAACCTTGCTACAATACTGTGTATGAGAGAGTTTGAAAATGTGTGTGAGAAGCAGGACTGCTGTAAGCCCCCTCCCCTAGTCCCCCCCCCCCCCCCCCCCACCCCCGCACATCTATTTCCCATCTGCATACAGTTCAACTGGTTATCATTCACATATAATGCATGTTCCATTTGTACACTGCAAGGAACTTTTTTCTGGAACCAGAACCGTTTTCCGGAACTAGGTACTTTTGCCAAGCTAGCATCACAAGAACTTGACCCCATTGTGGTTCCTTGGAGGCTATTCCAGAACTCCTTTTTAGTTCCTACTACTGACTCCATACTTTTCGTTCAAATACGAAGTACTGGGGAGGAGCATACAACGATATCTTGGTGATTGATTGACTACAAGCACAGACGCTAACTTGGAAATTACTCAGAAGTGTGGGGAAAGGACATACTGTGAAAGTAGTGGAGCGAAAACTGAGCAGATGGAATTCTTTTTGTACTTCTGTTACATTCAATGCATTTTGCCTGCATCTCCATATATCTGCCTCAGGAAATTGATCGATAACTGATATACCTTTGTCTAATATCGCCAGTGCCAGTGGTGAAGCTTACCAGCGCTTATTAGCGAAATATTGTTACATTGTTTTGTATTTTTTGGAAAATGAGAGTTCAATCTGTTTTCCAGATTTACTAATGAATTATAAACATGTCTTGGGTCATATAAATAAAATAAATGGCTCTGCCCCATTTTGATCAGAGTCGATCCTCCCAATAGCCAACAAATAGCAAACAAAAAGTTTACCCAAATACAGTGATCCCCTGCTATATCGCGGTTCAGCTATGGCTCCCCCGCTATATCGCAGATTTTTCCCTGACACATCACAGTTCTTTGCGATGTGTGTGTGTGTGTGTGTGTGTGTGTATATATATATATATATATATATATATATATATATATATATATATATATATATATATATATATATATATACACATTACATATTATTATTATTATTATGTCACTCATATCCTTAGCCCGACATCCACATATCATATGTGTTTACAAAGTGTGTTTTAATAAGTTTACATGTGTTTAAAGCGTGTGGGAGGGGTATTTTAAGGCTTAAACTATAAAAAATGTTTATTTATATGGTCTTTCTATATCGCGGATTTTCACCTATCGCCGATGGGTCTGGAACGTAACTTCGGCGATAAGCGGGGGATCATTTTGGCTAATTATTCCAGCAGATTATTTAAACGTTAGATGTCCCTTTTGGACCGCTGTTGGCCCAGGGACAACTGATCCAGTTCCCTCCTGCCAGTGGTCCTGGTGAGAAGGACAACTGTGTGTTTAAGAGAGTGTGACACAACCTCTGAGAAGACGAAGTAGGGATTTTGGCCTACGCTCACATACATGATGACCTCATTGTGAAAAGAACCCAACCCAAATGAAGGTGCAGCATGTAAAGGGGTGGATTAATATGTAGGTTATCTAAGGCTACAGCCTAGGGCCCTGGCAAAATCAGGAGCCCCGCCCCACCTTCAGGAAAATGGGACGGTTTAATATATTGAATCTGGTAAATCTATCCTCTGCTACAATGCCCCTCCTGGGGAAGTTGTAACACCAGCACCCTGCGATATTGATCGATGACAGCGCTGACCTTTATTCGACGTCAGAGCTGACGTTGATTATTGATGTTGCATCACTTTTAATTCAATGTTGTCAGCTCCACTAAATAGCTCAAGTGGCCATATTAGCCTAGGGTTCCAGGAGGAGTTAGTCTGCTCCTGTAAACACACAGCTGAGTCTGGACTTAAAAAAAGCATCACTACTGTACTTGGTATCTGGTACCTCCATGTGCAGCTATGCAGGCAGTGTCCCTTGATCTCATGCTCTGTGTAAGGTTACCTAGGACGGCCTGGGGCATTGTGTCCCTCTCTTCCTGTAGTGCCCTGTAGCTGAGAACATCGCATAGGTCAGTAGGATTCAGGCCCAGTGGGAATGGTACCCAGGGCATTTTTTGGGAATTCTGTTGCTGCTACTCTTGTATAAACCAAGCTGCATGAGGAGAAGTATTATCATGTTGAAACACAGTGATGTTTTGGTGCTGTTGCAGGAAGGGGCTCAAGGATTTGGCCTATGTATCGTGAGCAGTGAGTGTGTCATCCAGTGTCACAAGAGTGGTCCAGTACCTGCTGGGGATTCCAGCCTGCACCATTACGTTAGGTAATCCCCAGCGATTACACTCTCATACGGCACATCGGGCATACCTTTCACTAGGTCATCAACAGACACGTCCTCTTCAGTCAGGACAGTCTACACAAGAGCGTGATTCGTCATTTAGGTCCGCTCCTCACATGTCCGACGTAAATGCCTTTGGCATCACTGCAGATAAGACAGGATAAGACATCGCAGACGTCTTCCTGTACAGAGCAGCCGATCATGCAGTGAAGAAGCTCACTGTATTATTGCCGCGCAGGAGTTTCAGGATACAGGACAACACGTCTCTCTTGGTCAGGGATTCCAACCCAAGGCCTGCCAAGTCTGAAGTGATCGGTGTCCCAGTGCCTGCATACAGTGTGATTTTGCAGCCTCTGAACACCCTAGACATGTAGCAACTCATCTCTGATTCTCTCCCGCTGACAACGTTCCTGCTGCCTGAAGGTGCTGCTCCAGGATCAGCTGTGGCTTCTCTAACTTCTTCAGTTTTTCCGTTCTTCTCGCCACGGCATAATGACAGCAAGGAGACCCACGACACATCCTGAATCTGACTTCCAGCCTATACCTGCTCACCTTGTTTGCAAATTAGTTTCTACAAACTCAGTCAACCATGGTCAGGTGATTGGCTCAATAGGTCCTTACCTTAGATACTATAGTACAGTATAATATACATTACGTCACATCACAGAAATTGCACACTACCCCACTGAATACCTCAATACCTTTCTTTTTATGGTCAGTGTTTATACTTTTTTTAATCACATTTCCATTTATTTCATAAACTGCAGATTTTTTTTTATTCTCGTTAAGCATTGGAATGATGAATAAACATCTATAAATGAAAATATAAGTCAAATAAAACAAATTTCCACTATAACATGGAAAGAATATGTAACAGTGCATGTCTGACATCCTATTAACTGGTTGTGTGGTGATGGCATAGATTTTGGCATTATATCTCTCAGCTGGCCTTGGAACGCCTTGGTATTCCCCCAGTGAGAGGGAGGTCTGGGCATCCCTGCTTTGACTGCTGCCTCTGTGACCCCACCCCGGATAATCGTCAGAACATGGATGGATGGATGGATGGATGGATACAAGCCAACATCAAATACACCTGATATCCAAATTTGGCTTTGAAATGTTTCTATGGACACCATTACTGATAGCACACCCTTCATAAAATATTTATTATTTTATTGATGACGTGATGTGAAACGTTAGTTAGCGTGATCTAGCCCATTTATCGCAATGTAACAGAAACCCAACCTTTAACATGGTCAGGGTGGCCTAGCCTAATGCTTATATTTAACATGTATCATACAATTATCTTCACTCCAAACCCTATACCAGGTCGCTGTTTTGGAACGTTTCTTACACGTAGTGATCATTATTTTGTCTTACAGGATGATGTGCCGCCTGCGCGCCCTCCCTGACTATGCTGCATGGGAATTTGGGAATTTTGGGTAGGGGAATTTGGTCTGCTTCCCTGCGGTTGGCTGGTATATAAAAAACTGGCAATTCGCAAAGCGAACGGGTGGGGGCGCCAACGATCTAATTTTTATGGACACAGTCTGGTTATCTAAAATAACACCCAAATTTCGTTAGATGAAACACGTCATCGTGATTAATATCATCCATCCATCCATTTTCTAAACCGCTTATCCTACTGGCTCGCGGAGGGTCCGGAGCCTTTCCTGGAAGCAATGGGCGTGATAATGTTTTATCATTAAAACACTAAAACACTTTCAATGTGATTTCACAGGAAAGGGTGGTCAGTGACGGGATCTGTGGTTAACTTCCAATACTGAAGTTTATCCAAAGACAAATACTGATCTGAACTTAATATAAACAGCAGAATGGTAAAGTACACACACGAGCACTGACGCTATGCGCTTGCAAAGGTCATAGAATGATAATATATTAATAGAGGTTATAACAAATCAATGCTGAAGTAAGGTGTCTGAATTCGGTTATATTTCCAGAAATAATTTCTTTAATAAGCGACATTAAAATAAATAAATAAATAAAAGTAAGTTATTCCGTGAAATATATGTCGTGATGTATACTGTCTTTACTGTAGTGTGGGTGAACGTCACCGTTTTTTTAACAGTGTGACGGCACAACTCTCCCCGTTTTGTTTCCTAACCACTTTCCGGTGTTATTTCTTGCAGTGGATATGAAAGTGCACTTTTCTGCAATATATGAAATTGTTATTTCCGACAGAGACATGGGGAGGGCACGCTTTACAGTATTAATCACTGTTATTTCCGCTCTGGGAATTTCCATTGCATAGCGACCCTACGATGTCCCTGCTTTGACAGTATTAAGGGAGCAAATTCAGTCAGTTTTCTCTAAATCCCATTAGCGAAATCGCTGGTGATAAGGTTTCTTAATTTTGGATTTTTGTTGTACTACACACAAATGTCTGCTAAAAAGTTTAAATGAACTTCTGCCCCCTGTTCCCTTTGTACATATTTGGGAAAAGGAACCGGATGTAACGTCCAGCCCATATATGGTAGTTTTGTCGCAAGAGAAAAGCCCCCTTTTTCAGTAGAGACTGATGCCAATCGAAAGTGCTTATTTTGATGTGGGCAAACCAACAAATGAACTCACTTTACACAGAACACATCCATCCATTTTCTAAACCGCTTATCCTACTGGGTCGTGGGGGGTCAGGAGACTATCCCGGAAGCAATGGGCACGAGGCAGGGAATAACCCAGGATGGGGGGCCAGCCCATCGCAGGGCACACTCACACACCATTCACTCACACATGCACACCGAGGGGCAATTTAGGAACTCCAATTAGCCTCAGCATGTTTTTGGACTGTGGGGGGAACCCGGAGTACCCGGAGGAAACCCCACAAAGACATGGGGAGAACATGCAAACTCCGCACGCATGAGGAGACTCGAACCCGGGTCCCAGAGGTGTGAGGCAACAGTGCAAACCACTGAACCACCATGCCGCCCCCACAGAACACATGCCCAGACAAATTTAGGGATTAAATAAGCATTTCAGGGCAATATGTTGGGGTAATCAAGTTTGGACATTACAAAGCTAAAGGGATAAGTATTCGGAAATAGATCCGAAGTCACATCTTAGATTGCGGTCATGTAATGTCATCCCACTTGGTATTTTGAGTTTCATTCTTTAGCTGAACGTAATTGTTTTTAATCTGTTTCTGATTTTTTTTTCCAGGATATTCCAGATAATTGTTATATCTGAACCAATACTACTAAATGTCACGGTGGGACATGGTGTGGACAGGAAGAGAGTGACCATCCACTGGCGGCTCTGAGATCACAAGGGGCTTATTAACAAAATGAATCACACTGCAAAATCAAAAGGACAAGGTCATAAAGAAACAGGGAAAAACAGTAAGTTGATAAACTAATACTGACACAACCAGGAAACAGAACTATTAAGGACTAACTAACCAAAAGGAAACAAAATTAGGGAACAAGGCAGCACCAGGAGCAAAAATAGGTTAAGGAACAAAACAACTGATACACAGTATCATAATCACAGCACACCAGCACATCATGCAGTGACTGATTCAAGAGCAGGACAAAAGCAGGGCCTAACAAGGGCCAGGTGTGGCTACACAGGACCAGGGGCAACGGGGATCAGGTGAGGACGATCCAATCGATTACGGCACAAGACAACAGGTGGAATAAATTACAAACACAGGAACTAGAGAACATTGTCGAATGCTGAGGGCAAACACTAGGAAGGACTAGGAACCCGAACACGAGCAGAACAGAGCAGAACCAGACAGGAGTAGGATAAACCAAAACAGGAAGCAAAGATAACTAGTAAACAATAAACGAAAATCAATAAACAAACAAAGCAGGTGAAGCTGGCCTCAAACCCATGACCAGAGGGTTACTGCCTCGGTACTGTACACTCTATTGAGCTATGCAGCAGTCCAGGGCGAATGTAAAACACACGAGGGGCTTAGAACTAAGACAGAAGGAGCGGGCTGCTGGCCGAAGGGGGATCGAACACATAGGACAGCGATGGACAGGCACCGACCCTGACACTAAAGTGTTCAGATAAGGTAAGACAGGGGGTGTCGTATGATGAATTTTGCCCACCAGCTCACCGGGAAATTGCCAGGCATGCCAGATGGGCCCACACCTGTACCAGCCTGCCCCCGAGCACAGAGTGTTCCACTGGTGCCAGCCCAGATAGGGTTCCTCTTGGTACTGAGTGCATGCCCCTTGCCTCTCTCTCCTAATGTAAATGAACAATGTTTTCTGTATTTTGAACGCAATGCTGTGTCATTAACTTTTTAAGTTTTCAAAAACTCTTGCGTCTACTAGTGGCTGGGGGCTGGTTGGTTGCAGGTAGCCAGTACCACCTTACTAGTGCAATGCATGATGTAGGCTTCGGATTTGCTCGGCGCAGTCATAAAAAAATGAACTCAGGGCCAGACAAGATAACAACGTTCCTAATATCTCACTTTCAGAGCTGTCAGGCACATCAGATATTTTGAGGATGTTTCTTAGAGTCAAGAGTTACGGTAATAAAACAATGTGTGCTGTATGTAAGATGTGCAAAATATTTATAAAATACAACAAGTTTGTCTTAAAATCATCCCCACCCCCCCTTCCCTCTCCCCGAGATCCGGATGGGACTGGGATTCATTCTTCCCGGATTGGGATGGGACTGGAATTTTCTTGTGGGAATGGGACAGGACAGCAGTGAAAACTCACGCTTGTGTCACCCTCTACCACAAACCATCCATAAAACCTATTCAGTTCAGTATTCAGTAGAGTGACATCAGAAATGGTAATCTGACTTTACCCTTTGTGGCTAGTAATGGCTTGCAGGCCCGTCCACAGATGTCTTGTGTCAACATCTCAACATCTCCACACAGTGACTCCATCCTGCCTCTGTAATCCGGTCTTGCATGTTCGATAAACCCTCCCCAATCCGAGCTTGACTGCCCAGAACCGCTCACGGTTTCCGGAGTTCAAAGTGTTCCCTATAATTTTCTCTTTACATCATCATAGAAATATGGATGCAAGCTGGTTACAACTCATTGCCATCTTGGCTGTGATAGAAATTTAATAACTAAATTATGTTGCTAGTAGGCACTTTATCCTTTTTTGTTTCCGTGTTTTGTTTCTGTATTAGTCATTTAATTAAATGTAGACTTGCACTATGTTAAAAAAGATCATTATAATATATAAAGGACAATTAATTATATTGTGATAGGTGGTGTTCATTTACTTCTTGTTGTTACTTGTCAGTTTCTTTTTTTTTTATTCCCTGGATGGGAATAATGTCAGAGTGTTTTTGTCTAAACTAAGTTTTCCCGTCCACTGTAAACAATGCTATTCTGTTTATACAGCAGTCAGGCATTGCTGCTGATTCCAGTAAACAATTTCTCTCTAGCTTTTGATGGATTCCATGTTATGATTTCTGTAAATGGTTCTCCCTCAGCTCTCCAGGCTTTGCTGTCAGCCGATGTGCAGGAAAGATACCGAGTTAGATGCTGTTATGGTACTAGATGGGTTCCTTGAAACTACAAAACCAAATCTGTCAGATAATAAACAGCAAAATTTAAAACACTGTATTGTGTCTCCAATTAGTTCCTGCTTTTAGGGTAAGACTTTACTTGACAGGGCACAAATAATATAAGAAGGGTGTAATTATAATATATATCGGGAGGGACATGACCTCCCAATATTCAGATGTGCTCACAATGTCGCCCTCAGTAAATTATGATATATCACAATATAATTACAGCCCTGATCCACCTTTGACTCCATGGCTATGGCCTTGTAATGTTGCATTGTACTATTTCTTATGTATTGATTAACCACAAACTAAGTCTTAGTTACATACTGACCTCTTGTAAATTCATCATTAATGATTTGTGATGCATGTGTTACCTGACGGAGTTATGATATTTGTTACTATATCAGAATCATAAAAAACTTTATTGATCCCATAGGGAAATTGCTTAATGTCTGTTAATTATGTAAACCTTTTTAACTACTGAAGGAACTACTAAGGAATAACACAGGTTGTTGATCACATGTTTGTTCGTCATTAATGAATCCCGATGCATTTTTTTTGTCAAGTAGCAACTACAGTGGTGATCAAAATCAGAGAACAAGAGAAGTTCTTGTAATATTCAAAGTCACAGCTTATCCAAATTCAAACATATTCTAACACGAATAGAATTTATTTTGTGATGTGGAAATAGTGTTCACTGATGAAATATGATTAAAATGAATCTCTTCTATTCATGTTAGAATAACTTTGAAGTCAGATAAGCTGTCACTGTGTATATTACAAAAACATCTCTTGTTCAGGAATTTTGATCTCCACTGTATATTTGTTCATTATTTGTTCATAACTTGTAATTCAGTTGTAACTGAGTTATTACTAAGTGTACCCCGTCGAGTAAAGCGTTGCCTCTTTCAGCTGGTTGCTGCGTGCTTTAACAAGCCCCTCATGCTTTTCTGCCACATGCATGGCGTTTACTCTGAGTTCGTGCACAGGCAGGACTGCTTTCGTAATGCATCAATGAGCAGAAGCGCAGTTAGCGGGAAGGTTTCAGAAACACTGCTTCATAGCATGCATTGTCGGGCAGAATGAAACTCATGTGCCCCGAATTACTCAAGCGGTGGAGCAAAATGAAAGATAGGTATAAAGTATTTATCTGCCCACCTAGTACAGGCTTGTAGTGACTCAGAAATTTTAAGAGATACCAGGAATAAGGAATAAATAAATACAGCTACTATTTGCTAACAAACAAGAGATACCTTATTACTCTCTTAATACACAGAAATGAGACATTGTCATTTTCATTGTCATGAAAATTGACTTTCCTGTTAAACAACCTGCCTCAATGGACTATCAGGACATTAATAAAACATTTCTTTGCAGCTGAGTGTTTTACAAGAGGGAAAGGCAATGAAGGTTTGTAATAGCAAGGTATTAAAGGTATTAAATCCTCCAGAATACTTGTGACACACACAGTGGCAGGACAATTATACACTGGACCCTGGGGCTAAAATGAACCACGCCCCCCCCCCCCCCCCCCCACTATCTTAAATTTTCACACCTAAAGCCAGTCTACACCAGATGCAGCAGTTAAACAGCCGCCCAATGTCATATCCAACATCCCATCATGCATTGCAGTAGTTAGCAGATTAGACAAACATACTTTTTTCATTAAATACATGCCTCGGCAATATAGTTCGACTACAAAATATTACAACTATTACAGTGCAAAATTGTTTTAAATATAGTACCGTTTTTTTGTTTTGACTCCCACCATAATAAGATTATAAAATTAGATACATACTGTAAAATAAGGGCTATAACAGTGGCATGTGAAGAGTCTGTATGTACAATGTCAGTGCCTTGATCCTCCAGAGTGTTTTGTATATATGTGAGAGTTGTAGTTGGAGTATTATTTCAAGCCCACACCTGTACCAGCCTGCCACCGACCACACACTTCCAATGGTGCCAAATGAAAAAAACCAATGAATCACATGCGTGATGAATAAGATATCAACTGGCCTTCACCCTGAACAAGAAGTTGATCACACATATTTTCACTCGCAGTAATACTGTGGGAATGTACGCCATTATTTTGTTAGTGACACATTATATGTCGCAATTCATTAACTACAGACTCTTGCAGAATCCTTAGATGAACCAAAGAACCAAGGGACAATACTTACCATTCAGTTGAGCATAGAGAGTCATAGTCACAGAGTACTCAGCCGATTGGTTGAAACAAAATCCTGGTTTGGATTTTTACTTTCTGAAATGTCCGCCTCTGCCATTCAGTGAAAGAAACTAGCAAGGAATAAGAATGGAAGTAGGCTTATGATGATGACTAAAACCTACTTTACAAGCCCATTTTGTCTTGGGAAACGTAAAAGAAAATAAATAATCAGATGCCAGAAATCTATTAGTACTAGTTCAAGCAAAGGGGGAAAGTTCAGGTCCAGAAAGAAATAATCCAGACCAAGATTTTGTTTCAACCAACTAGTTAAATGTAAAGTGTCACAGTCGACTCAAATGCTTGGCTGAAACGAAATCCAGTATTCTCTACTTTCCACTTTTTGTTTATGTAAGACCTGCTTTTGTTTGTACTTTTATATAATCATGTCAATCCAGGTTCTTGCTCAACTATAACACAATCACAGATGACTGCCTTTCCCAAAACTATTCAACAAAATATTCTAGAGACCCAAAGACTAAAATCGAGCTGCTAAATGTCAGTGTTACAAGATGCACTATAGGCTTTGGGAGTGTGAATCACTGGCCCCTGGGTGATTCGATTGAACTGCGATTATTCAGTGAGCAAAAATTTCTGTTACAATTTGATCATCAGTTATTTTCCATCCATCCATTTTCCAAACCGCTTATCCTACTGGGTCGCGGGGGGCCCGGAGCCTATCCCGGAAGTAATGGGCATGAGGCAGGGAACAACCCAGGATGGGGGTAACCACTGCACCACCATGCCACCCCCTCCAATGGAATCGTCTCCATTATTTTAGTAGTGGTGTCTTTAGTTCTGGTGCTGCTAATTTTGAATACTGATAAAATTTCAATATCAGCTAAGATCGACACATCGGTATCCTGATGAAAATCGGCCGATACCGACATGTTGACCGGTATCTTGTGCATCTCTGAGGCTATGGCCTGGAACACACTGGATGCATGGCGTGAGCATCGCAGCTGCCAAACTACCTGCATGAGACAAGCGTCTCACGGCTGGTCTCTGCGACGCCTCATCTAGAGATTCTGAGAGGCACCTATATTTCACTCGGGCGGTAAGCATTTCTCAGCAAATACCGACATTAAAAGATCTTTTGATAGCCATACTGAAATCATTCAAATTGAAATATTACTTAACCATTTTCCAACTGCATGTTATTAAAGGTGAAACTGGAGATTACATGTGTACTCTATAGTCCGAGCAGTAAAGACAGTGTAGCTATAACTTAGTTTAGAAATTTATGGAATAGCTTATCTTACCTTTATAAAGAAAAGTAATTTTATTTTACAAGAACATATATATTAAGCTAACCAGAAATTAGATTACAATAAGTGTATTAAAATGTATTATTTGGGAGTTGGGAGTAGATAATGAATATTACAGACTCCACAACCCTTGAGGGCACAGAATACTTTCGATGCAGCAGACCATCATGAAGACGGAAAAAAACATACTGCGGAAAAAGACTGAGCCATTTTAATAAATGACATGACATTTTAAGATGAACGTTACTATCTTTATTAGCATCCTGTCACGCCCACACTGCGAAAGCAGCTGACGCCAACTACCACCAATTGACAGCCGGTACTTAAACCTCACACTGGCAACAGCAGAGTGTGAGGTACTGTTGCTATGCCTGTGCTAAGCGATTTAACTCTGTATTTTTTGCCCAGTTGCGTTCTGTCTTTCTTGCCCTTCCTGAGCCCCCCGCGCTTCCTGTCTGCCCTCCTGCGAAGCCCCTTGTCTATTTCCCCGTGTTCGTCGTCTACGTCCCAGGTTTGGCTTTTGGCAATACGATCGGATGGCTATTGGACAACGACTTGGACCCGGCTCACGACCACCCCTTGTTTAATCTCAAATAAACTTGATTGCCTGGATCCACTTCCGTCCGTCTTGTTTGGCAGGACACATCCGCTATCATTTTAATACTAGCAGCGGCACAGACAAAGAAGCCAACAATTTACGCGACATTCAGAGATACCCGCTAAACACACGCATTGTCAGGGCTCACTCTCATGCACACGCAGGAAATGATACATCAAAACTATATTACATTAAGTCAAAACACTCGTTACAAAACATCATAGGCCTTTGTGGCACCATCTATTCCCTTTTTTTGTCTAGACCCCAAATATAAGAGGACACCACTTTTTCCAGACGCATTTTGTCGGGAAACACCCACTTACGTATATTGAGGTAAACATGGTAAATTAAGTTTGTAGTGAATTGAAACCAAACGTTTTATTATTGATGGCCATTTTCCAAGGTAAATTCAATGCAGAAACAGCGAAGGCAGTGGTGAGAGGAAAGGTCATATCGTTGTCATCATGCAAAAAAATTAACAGGAACCTGGAAAAAAATCTCGAACAAAAAATCAAAAAACTGAATGGCACTTATGCTAAAACAGAGTGCAAAAGGAATCTACAGACACCAAATAACAGTGCAACAATATTATTAATAAAACACAATTTTAGACATTAAATTCTTAGACATTAACATTTTGAACACAATAACAAATCAGGGAAATATCTGGCCAACCAACTCAAACAAAACGAGGCAAAATCAATTATACCAGCAATGAAGAACAGATCTGGGCTGACCATGTATTCAGACAAAGAAATAAACCACACTTCCTGTACAGTATTTTGGGAATTTTGCACAAAATTATACACCTCTGATAAAAAGCCCAATCAATCAGATATCACCACCTTCCTTAATACCATAGATTAACTGTAACTTAATAAGGACCAAGTAGATGAATTAAACACACCCTTAACAGCTAAGGAGTTCCATATAGGTAAGGAGCGTGCACTGATTACAGAACGTTGCCACACCCACCACTTGACAAACCACCTGTTTGAGAACCTGAGTGCAGCCATGTGGCAGGTGATACCTCAGCACCACACTAGTCCAGATGGACCTGGGTGAGGTTTTTCCCAGTGGCTGGACTGCCAATCCTGCCACTAACCCCCAACTTATTCCCGGTAAGTTGGAGGACCTCCTTATAGGGCTGGATGTAGATTAACGTCATACCCAGCATGATGCAATTGCAGGTTAAGGACCTTGCTCAAGGGCCCAACAGAGTAGAATCACTCCGGGCATTCACGGGATTCAAACCAGCAACCTTCCAGTTACTAGCACAGAGCCCTAACCTCAGAGCCACCACTCCAGTCATAGAGCTCCATATATTACTCAATAAAATGCCAAATAATAAGCTTCCAGGATCTGATGGCCTTTCTGTCGAATTCTGCAAATATTATCAGAATACAATCCCATCACTGTTTCTCAGAATGGTACTTGACATTAAGCACAGTTCCAAAATCCCTCAGCAGATGAATACAGCTGTCATCACATAAATAAAACCCAGCAAAGACTCACCCCTTTGTTCCAGTTACCGCCCTCTATCACTCATCAGCGCAGATCTCAGAATTGTCAATGGATTAAAGCATTAAACCGGTCATTAATACATCCAGATCAAACTGGATTCATGAAAGGTAGACATTCATCAAATAGTATGGATAATTTAATTTAATCCTTGCCTCAAAACAAAACAAATTGGAAACAATAATTGTATCTCTAGATGCAGAAAAGGCTAGATAGAGTAAATTGGACATTCCTGCATGAAACACTTCTTAAATTTGGTTTTGGAGAGTCGTTTATTCATTGGATGAGAATATTATACAGCTCACCAATGGCCACAGCGGCTACTAACGGATTAACAGAGGTTGACACTACAAAGAGCAACCAGGTAAGGGTGTCCACTCTCCGCATCACTTTTTGCCCTGTTCAACGAACCTCTCGCCACTGCAATACACCAAAATGATACTATCAGAGGAACCTAAATCCTCAACACCAACATCACATTATTACTTTCCAACAATTAGTCCAAAAGAATGACACTGAGAAAGAAGAAAACCTTCAGCACCTCCCATTAAAGTATGTTAATCTAAAATCAATATATTAAACAACAATTCATTACAATGTCCACTTGTACAGTAGAAGAAATTTAAAAAATATTGCACTAATATGCACTGTACATCCTTTCATCTACTACAAACACTGAATTCTGACCTCAAGAATGCAAGAACACCTTCGCGATGGCTAAGTACACTAACCTGCAGCTAATTCAATATAAGATATTTGACAGGGCAGACATCACCCAGCACAGTGTATAAATGGGCATTCAGGAAACAGACACATGCTCACAGCGTGCACTATGAACACCAGACACCTACTTTCACTCCCTCTGGCTCTGATCATCAATTCAAAGTTTCTGGAAATAAATGACTAACAGAATCTCCACTACCCTAAGCTGCAGCGTCCATTTCCATTTGTCTACTTGGAGATCCCTCAAACATAACCCCACCAATCGAAGATGCACAACCCATACTGGTCGCCTTAATTTTTGGCAAGAAAACTATCCTGTTGAACTGGAAAACCAGGCGCACAGTAAATAGCAAGTCAAATCTGAGCAGACCCTCAACTTACTCATAAAGTTAATAATGAGTTACCATAATTATACCGGTGCATTTCAGCAAATTGGAATATCATCAGAAAGCTACTTTATTTCAGTAACTCAATTCGCAAAGTGAAACCTATATATTACATAGATTTATTATACATCGAGTGATATATTTCAAGTGTTTATTATTCTCATTTTGATGATTATGGCTTGCAGATAACGAAAACCCAATATTCAATATCTCAAAAAATGTGAATATTGTGACAAAGGGCGATTAGGAGGCCAGATCTGAAAGTGCCAATTTTAGCCAGGATATCAGGGTACCAGCGCTGCCCTTTCAATGATGCTCAGGAACCTTCAATGACATCAGAAAGTCATAGATGATAATTGCAGTTTTTAAAGCAGGTGGAATGTTTCCTGTCCGGAGGGAGAGATTAGTAATTGAAGTTATCAGGCCTTAACCAGAGCTGGGGGGTAATGGATCAAGGGGGCGGGAAGAGAGTTTTGTCCCACTAATGATGTGCACAACTTGATTGGTTTTATCTGTGAATTCTGGGATTTGGTGCAGCGTCACAACCAAAGCTCTCACTGTGTTGAAAAGTAATGTCATGTATTGCCTTTAATGTTAAGTGGTGAAAATAGTAGTGTGCATGGGTCCACCGTGTGGAGTGGGTAGTCAGGGTGACCGCATGGTAGGCAGTGTGTGAGAGTTGTTGGAGTGAATGTTCGGGTGCAATAAATGCTACCTTGCCATTGAATCATAATGCCTCTGGCCTTTTCATTGCACCATCCAACTCCATAGGAGAACTATATGCTACAATGTCTTTTTATTACTTTATTGCAGATCGTGAAGGAAAGTGATGTATTACTTCACAAAATGACTATATAAAATTGCTCGTCTTGATTGCATAACTCAGGAAACATCTGCTTCCTAACGTCTACTTGGATGTTTTTAGATTTTCTGGGACTTTCTGCCAAGTTTTGCTCTAAAGATTTATTTTAAGAAACCAGCCAAATGACCGACATCCCATTTATCTTGAAAGGGCATTGGAGGTAAATTGTTTTTTATGATGATTACTTGCATGGGCACCACATGACTATGGGCTGGATGGTGTGGAGGAATGGAGGCTGAATTAAACAGGGCTAGGGCTGAACGATGTAACAAAATATTTAATCACAATATATTTTTTCCATATCAGTTGATAATTATCACAATATAATTCAAGTCATTATTTCTTTAATTTAAGGATCCATTTTTGCTTAAAATTCCCTTAGCATCCCCCTTAAACAGATTCAGAACAAGACAAATTGAATTAACTGCAAAGTGAAGTCTAATTTTAATAAATATATCAAACAAAATTTTGTTTTGGTAATAGAGCACAGTGTTATAGTTTTGATTATTGTTGCTTAGTTTTTATTTCATTTCATTTTCAATTTTCAAAATAATGAACAAATTAGGGGCGGCATGGTGGTGCAGTGGTTAGCACTGTTGCTTCACACCCCTAGGACCCGAGTTCGAGTCTCCGCCTGGGTTACATGTGTGTGGAGTTGGCATGTTCTCCCCATGTCATCGTGGGGTTTCCTCCGGGTACTCCGGTTCCCCCCCCCCCCATAGTCCAAAAACATGCTGAGGCTACTTGGAGTTGCTAAATTGCCCGTAGGAATGCATGTGTGAGTGAATGGTGTGTGAGTGTGTCCTGCGTTGGGCTGGCCCCCCATCCTGGGTTGTTCCCTGCCTCGTGCCCATTACTTCCAGGATAGGCTCCGGACCCCCCACAACCCAGTAGGATAAATGGTTTGGAAAATGGATGGATGAGCAAATCATTACTTTATCAAATTGGAATTTAAAAATGCTAACAAAAAGTATTTTTCATTTGTTTTTTTCAGTTAGTTTATTTATACAATATTTATAGTTATTGTTTATCTGTAGTTTTATTATTTTATTTTTATGTCATATTTTATTTCAGTTTATGAAGATGTATTCTTGTACTTTTAGTTTTCGTTATGTATTACCCTTGTAGGACGTAACACCAGAAAACGCCGACAATTTGCTTTGCTGTTTTTTTTCTCTGCTTGATTCGCTGCTCATTCCAAGTAATAAGTTTGATATGGTTTAGTTGCCATCAGTCCTGTATTGAAAAATAAAATGCTGTGTTCTGCTTTGAACCAATACAGGATGTGATTTGTCTCGTATTTCGCTCCCCCCCCTCCCCTCCAGAAATTATATTGTCCAGGGGCCTGGGGTTAGGGTGGTGTCTGAAAGTTGATACCCTAATTGCTGGAGTCTGTGACTATGACAGCTTGCATTTTGTATGTGCTACTTGAATGCGATGCTTCAAGTGAAGAAACACATTCGTATTATTTTCAGTTTTCGTTGGCACAAGTTTTCATCAGTTTACAATTCGCTAACGCTTTGTTGCATTTCTGACTTTAAAATGCCAATGCACCGTCTTTTTATCTTGTTACTCACAATATATCTTTTTAAAAAATACGTAGTAGCTGCTGAGCTGTTGTTCTCTTCACCGACACCTGAAGTTCCCTCTGCGTGAGCCATAACCTCTCCCATGAATCACGTACTGGCCTGTTGCCAAAACGGTAGCATGCGGCGTGCTGTGCTAACTCAGTCAACCTTATTGTGCGCTTGTCATAGGAGCGGTGTCCTTTAAGCCTGCATTTGAAGACCTAGTGTGGTCTAGAAATGAGTCCTTCTTTTCCCACTCTGTGAAGGATGCACTAGATGGATCCTTCTGGATCCTTTGCAGCTCAACATATCCCAAGGTTCATTGCGCAGAGGTAAAGTGGGCGTGTCCCAGCTAGGCGATAACTCAACCCTTCATGGCTCAAGGGTTAGGTTGGGGACAGCTGGCGAAGCAAATAGGAAATTATCTGTAAGCCAGACCGTCCAATTTGATAATGCGTTTTGTGTGCCTTCGTAGACCACGTCCTTCGAAGGATAAAGCACCTGAATTCAGTTACAGCCAGGCGGTCTGTTCTTAAAAGACAACTATATAATTGGTTGGACTTGCATTCATTTCTGTAATGTGATAGGCTGGTGCATGCTATCAAGCAATGTTCCTTATCGTCACTTTTTCGAAGTTTATCATTTCCTTATCCTTTAAATGTTATATCACTGTAAGTCGATATATTGTTTACATTACCCAGCCCTAAGCAGGTGCTGACAGAATGAAGCCATTTCACCAGAATAATAGTGTTACGCCACAGCTGTTACACTCTGACTGCTGAACTGTGTTTATATCTTGATGAAGCTATTGCTCAATGCTGCTGTAGCAAGGGCTTTTCAACTTTCTTACACCATTAGTGTAATTCAGAATGAACCTTTTCATATACGCAGCTGCATTCATGAGCAAAACGTTTCAAGTTTAAGAAATTCCTATACGCTGTTAGATATTGTACAGTGTTGTTATTCCTAATGTGCCAAGTATACTGTTATGGAGGATGAAACGTAACTTAAAAACAAATCAATCAATCAAAAAAAAATAAATCTTATTAATAAATTGACCAGTAGTAGATGTTAATAAATAGAGCAACTTCCATTTTAAACGTCTTATCATCTTCATTGCCATTTGCCACGATACGTTTATTTGCACTCTGTATGTGGGTCTGCTGTATTGTCATAGATCAAATAATGCAGATTGTTCTTATTGATGTGTTTGATTTTATTTTCTTCACTTGTATACTAATTAGTTTTGGTATAATGAGAGCTAAAATAATATTATTATTGGTGCACTTAAATAGCGGTTTTATAGACGAATATGTTGCTAACCTACCAATGTCATGCTGACTCGTTCATTTTTGTCTAACAGCGATGTCAGTGTCTTTGATGGAGTCCATAAGTTGTTTCAGTTTTTCTACCAGCAGTCATTAGCCAACAAGAAGGCCAGCTAGCATTTCTTCTCATCTAATCAAATAAATAAATAATGCATCTTTGGTGTGTATTCGTTTGTTAGTTTATCCATGACAAATATTTAATTTGTTTATACCCAAAAAATATTCTCTTTATTTAATCGTTTGCTTGTTTATTTTAACGTTACGTTTCATCCTCCACAGTGTTGGGAAAGTTACTCAGAAAAATAATCCATTACAGACAGTATAGAAAGTTTAGGTCTAGACCACGGTTTTGTTTCGCCCCGCCTGTTGAATGCTCTGTGACTGTGACTCTTTTAGGAATGCAGCAGTACACGTATTCGGACCGAAATTTTTCTTCACGGTTCTTTCGGGTCGTTACGCATAATTATGTACCGAACGAATGCAGCAAATGTGGAACCTTTGTGTGTTTCTGCATTTCCCCCGAGCAACATTCGGAAAGGGGCGGACGAAGCCGCGCCACTACGCATGCGCGTGTACCTCCTGACGTTTTATCTGGAAGCTGTTAATGTGAATACAAGCACAGCAGATGTGAATTTTTGAAATCATAATAGATATAAAAAAATTTTGTTACGCTTTGAATGTTTCAGACAATATTTGTGTTGCACAGTTCTAATATGAAGCTGAAAGCTGCTAATATGAATACAGTACAGATAAGGTACAGTTACATTTCTAAATGTGCATCTTCATGGATGTTTATTTTAGAGAATATTTATATTGATTTATATTGATTAAGTACATTTTAGTTTTTTATTAGTGGGTTGCAACAGTATCGACGGAGACTTTTTATTTAAGAATTAAAGTCATACTTTGTTCAGTAAACCACTGTTTAATGAGGAAAAAACGAAGCAATGTATGTTTTGTTTGTTTCAGCCCTGCTGTACCAAAAACGTACCGAACCGTGCCTTCGAAACCGAGATACTTACCGAACCATGATTTTATGTACCATTACCCCCTACACTTTATACTCAACTGGCTGGTTGAAACAAAAACTTAAGTCTGGACTTGTACTTTATGGACCTTAATAGGCGAATATGTTGTACACAATGGATTACTTTTCCACCACAGCTCCTCCTGCTCTTGCTGTTCCACCCATTTTCTGTAACTACTTAACCATGTTGCGAGAAACACAAGCCTCAGGCTCGGACCATTCTACCCAAAGGGCGATGCAGACGCACCAATTCACCTAACCCAATGCACGTAGGCTATTGCCACAAACATGGGCGGGAAAATAGGTGGGGCGGGAAACAACCCACAGCCCTGGAGGCATGATGTCACTTCACCATTACACCACTTGTTGTGTTACTAGCATTGTATAAGTAGCAGTATATCTTATTACATTCTGCAATTGAAAAGGCTGATAATATTAACCTTTGTGGGCCTTAGAATTCAAGGTGGTGTCGAGGTTCTTAAATATGTCTTTCCTTTTTACTATTACGTTGGGAGCAGTGTCTAGTGTGTAGCTCGGCATGTTAACGATCTGTATTGCTGGGTACAAATCCAGTGGCTGACAAAGCAAATTAAGAGCATCATCATATGAACAAGGTCTTAACCCCGGTTGCTTCTGGGATGCTGGATGCTGGTTGACCCTGCAGTGTGCAAAAGTATTTCTCACTTAAAGTATGACACAAAATTTTTGGGTTGTCAGATATTGTTTAAGGCTATTTATTTGGGTAGTAATTCATATTTGCTCAAGAAAAGAATCACAATTATACATTACAATATATGCAAATGAACATTAACACAATAAACAATGAAAAAAAAATCTAAAATATCTGCTAGATGAACTGCTTCAGTTCCCAAACCTCTCCTCAGGGCACCTCAGCCGTTCCATGTATTCATTAAATTTCATCACCAGCTCGCTTAATTAAGTAACTTAATTTGAGAGGTATTCATTAGCTATAGAAGGAATTCTGGTGGTCTAAGGAATTCTGGTGGTCAAATACACGAACTGTATATTGGACGACTCCTGCAAATACTGGAGTGGCTTAAGAATAGGTTTTGAAATGGCTGAACTAACATACTTCGCCAGGTATAAAATCATAGTTTTATAAAACATAAAGATAATTTAAACATCATTTTCTTTGACACAGTGAAGTAAACTGTATTTGTGTGTCTCACTTGGAGAACAACATGAGGTATATGAAAGCATCTCCACAGAGATGAATGAAATACTCTGATTGAATTAAGTAATTCATTAACCACATCAGTTAAATGACAAATTTAAGCACTTGCATTTATCGCAGCATATTAAACCAGTCGTTGCATCTGTTTTTGATATATAATATTTTTTTAATTTGGCCTGTTTCTCAACCCAGTCTTCGGGAACCCCCAAACAACCCACAATTCCTCTTCTTCCCAGCTTCTAGCCAATCAATAACTCCAAATACCTTGCATGGGTGTGTTTGAAGCTGGGAGAGAACAAAAATATGGTGTGGGAATCCCCGAAGACTGGGTTAGGAAACATTGCCTTGTGATATTATCGCGCAGTCTGCAGAAGGAAACCCAAAAAAGCAAGGGAAAAACTTTCGTTTCCCTCACTGCGTCTGGAGGAAGTGAGAACCGAAGGGGTGCCAAAACAGGATATGTCTGGTCGATGGCGTAGTGGAATACCCCCAAATTATCGACTAATTGCAATAATAAGACTCTGGATTCCGGAATAATGTATTTTGGGGCGATTTTGACTGTCATTCTTTGTTGGACCATTTGCTACATGCAGCTCTTTCTCCAGTACTGCTTGCACTGCTTGTACGGTGAGTGGCTCTACAGGCTGGGGCTCCGTACCCATGATCAGAAGGTCATTGGTTTGAACCTCCGGCCTTGACAGAACAACCGCATGTCTGTAGGCCCTTAACCTCCAGCTCCAGGGTTGCTGCATGATGGTTGATCCTGCGGTGCGACACCCCCCCCCCCCCCCCCGAGCTAATAAGAGAAATATGGGGTAGGTTAAGAGACAAAGTCCTATGTAACTGTACTTGTGCAATAGCCAGCGAAGGATTATGCATGTACCTGGCCATGTATTAGAAGCTCAGCCTGGCCAAGCTTACGCCTTGATAGCTAATATGTGACCCGTCGCCACGAAATGAGTCTTATGTCGCACTGGTAGAACTGCACCCATAAGACTCATTTCGTGGTGATGGGTCACATATGTGGGCAATGTGCCATTTGCCTCACAAAAGCATCGGCTGAATAAAGGTAAGATGTAAATGGAATCTCACACACGCGGAAGGTCAACAATGTCGGGTTTTGACGGATGTTTTCCAGGAGTGTAATGAAAGAGTAGCAAGATCCAAGCCCATTTAATGATTCACAATCAGGAATGACAATCAAGGTAAGGTAATCGCGGTGAAATAGGGGACAAGTAAAGAAACTAGCAAGCAAGAAGTCATCTTCAGAAAACAGGCAGTAAAATGCAGCAGTGATACTGTATTTATGCAGGAAATGGGTTTTTATCACAGACACAAATACAAGTGAAGCTTGGGGGTCACAGCGCAAGGTCGGCCTGTGTCTGGCACCGCCGGGGAAACTGGGGGTTCAGGGCCTTGCTGAAGGGTCCAGAGATGACATCAGTCTGCCAGCCACAAGGTTTCAACAGGCAGCCATCTGATCACTGGCATGGAGTCCAAACGCAAATTCTAAGGCCGTTGTGACCAGTGGGGGTGTTCCATGGAGCA
This sequence comes from Brienomyrus brachyistius, assembly GCF_023856365.1. Classification (NCBI taxonomy): domain Eukaryota; kingdom Metazoa; phylum Chordata; class Actinopteri; order Osteoglossiformes; family Mormyridae; genus Brienomyrus; species Brienomyrus brachyistius. The sequence goes on along the minus strand of NW_026042552.1, from coordinate 114,767 downwards.
GGACTTCAGTTAGCTGGGTTAACTTAAGCTAACCAACACTGTCCAGCAGGAATGCGCCTTACCTAAACTGTACAATCATTACTTCTAGCTGAAGTTAACCCAGATAAGTCTTGACGGACAGGACAGAACAGTTTGCTTTGGGGGGTTGGGTGCCAGCCTCCCATCTCTGAGACCAGGTCTGGGTTTCCACCCCAGCTTTATGTGTCATTGTAGGGTTTCCCCAAGTACTCCGGTTACCCACACAGTCTAAAAACATGCTGAATGGAGGGGTGTCGACATTTCCGAATTGTCCATAGGCGTTTGAATAAGGGGTGTCTGCCGCTTCTTGGGTTATTCCCTGCCTTGGGCCCATAGCCTTCGGGATTCAGATGCAGCTTCAGATTCTTGTGACCCTGCAAGTGGGCATGGAAGAGGAAGACGTGTTGCTTTGGATAACAGAGTGTTATTGTACTGTTGTACAATTGCCCCCACCTTACTGGTGCCCTGTGTTACCCAGTAGGAGCTTTATCACCCCCCCCCCGCCCCTCCATGATCCTGACGAGCATAAATAGTTAAAAGACAGATGACAGATGGATGGATGGATGGATGGATGGAACAGTATCTCTTATAAATCAGCATAGCCAATAGCATTTGTTGCATTTTCTATGTATATTTTATGTATATTTATGTTGCCGTGTGGCTGTTCTGTGCCACATGTGTTGCGTGACCCCCCCAGAAAAAAAATACCAGTACTCCTGACATACCTGGCAAGTGTTTCGTAATCTGAGTCTGACTTTATATGAAGAGCAGAAGTGAAAGTTTGTAATATGTGGCAAAATAAGTCAAGGACATCTAATTTATAACAAGTAGGGAAATGAAACATTTCACTAGTGCGGAAGTGGCAAACATTCTGAGAAGTTCCACTGTCTCGAGAGTTTTTCTACGTATACATTACTGTGTATGCTGTGCTGCTCTGACACACGTTAAGGATTCTCAGTCTAGATGGATGGATGGATGGATGCTTACATCAGCCTGAATGGTGATGCCTGCTTCTGCAACAATGCATCAGCAGATTAGGGTTATAAGCTATAGTACATTGCAGCCTGTTTATATCTGCCAATAATCTGCAGGGAGGCTCATTTGTCATTGGTACGGCAGAGCCTTTGTAATTTGTGACAAAGTTTCTAAATGTTGAAATGTGACATCATCACAACCGATTATTATATCATAAGAGGTAGCTGGATACACAAGGCTGAGCCCAATCCATTTGCAGCAATATGACAGGCTTGTGAAGATCTGGGAAATTGCACTTCGTAAGATTTGTGAACTGACATCTTCACCCATATAAGCCATGAGTTTCTTTTGCTATTTTGTGTTCTTTTAATAATCCTGCACACAAATGTAATTTCAAGGAATTGTGCATACATAGACCAATAACAAATACTTTCAAACTACATTATATATAACATATAAAGGAAACCAGAGCATGTGTTTACTAAATAAAATCCCCATGCATGGCAGGAACAAGCAGCAAATGAGGGAATAATGGGGTTTTTCAAAGGGGCTTTCCAGTCTGGAGTTTTTGACATTAAATCCTAGCTATAAAGTAGGATAAATTCATCCTTAAAAGGATAGGCAATCATTTGACACTTTGCATATCTGGGCAAACAATGGAATTTCCCAGAAAGGAAGTGAGTCATCCAGGTTCAAACGTTTACATGACTTTATCAGTGAAATGAATCTATTCTAAAATAAACACATTCAAACATGCTCCCTGGACACTTTATGATTACAGAAAATGTATTATTTTGGGACCATAAAAAAAATAGCGCTTTTGGTTATTCCCGAAAAATGGTAGGAAGGAAAGACATGAAAGTATGATACAAACAGAGAGAGGAGCTGTTTCCTGTGCTTTTCACTTTCGATTCTTCCACTCCAGGACCGCACGCAAAAAGGCCACGTCTTAACTGTACTTTGGGCATGTGACCACTGCTCTCCCTACAGAAGCCAGTTCATAAATTACATTTACAAGGGTGCAGCCCCAGTGAAAGTTTTACACGTTTAGATTAGTTTACTGCAGCGGTTCTACAGAGGTGTATATCCAGTAGAGAATTCAATTTCATACACATTTTTTCTGTAGATGAAGTTATTCTAGATTATGTTTACAGCCTAATACCTACTGGCCTAGACACATAAATTGGGGCCAAGCCTTGAGGTTTGTACATTTTCATGTTTCTTCTTGTATCATGCGTGGAACCTGTTGCAAAAGTATAGTGGAAATTTGGGAAGGAATAAATCAGCAAGGCTGCTATTCAGACAAGCCCTCAATTGGAATTCACTGAACCATTCTAGCAACTAGCGTCTTTTCTGTGATTTATGATTTATTAAGAAATGTGTCTTCTTGTGTCAGCAGGTGTTCAGTTTGCTTTTGCATTATAAATGAAGCTCACGCCACAATTACAGAAAAATAAATAATAAATATTTAATTGTACTAAATATGACACACACATGCATCCATTCATCTCCCAGCCAGCAGGGTGACAACCTATATGGGATGCCAGTGCCTCCCAAGGAACAAATATAAATTTAAAAAAAAAATTGAAATGGTTAAATAAATTAATACTGTTGTGTAAAGCTCTTCATCTCATCTTTTATCAGTGCAATCAGTTCTCTTTGAAATACGCTAAAGTTGGCCCGGAATTTGGCGTGACCCTCGTTGAACCTGCAGTCCATATCTGCGTCAAGGCAGAACTTCACTCCACGTGCAAAGTTCCAAAGAGTCGGTCCCAGTGCGTGAAGTATGGGGCGTAGTTGGACTTGAACCTCAGGTGATGCAGGTCATGATGGGGGGCTCCCCCAAACAGGCCAAATGGAACCAGTCTATGCGTGGACCAGGGGAAGTCATAACCACAGTGGTCCTCCACCGAAAGCCAGATGTTCAGCACAAAGAAGAGCATCTCTGTCATGGGATGGCAGCCCAGCAGCCGCGGATTGATGGAGGCGAAAAAGCCGAGGGATAAAGTCTCCCATGCGCCTGAGTACTCCGTGGTGAGGGCGAACGTGGTGGTGTACTTGTGGTGGACCTTGTGAAAGGTACGGTAGAGCCAGGGCACTTTGTGGTGGAGAAGGTGCCAGACGAAGTACTGGAAATCGAAGATCAGGAGACAGGCGATGATCTCCAGGATCACACGATGAAGCTCAGGAGCATCTGACGGAAAGTACGTCGGCCTGTAATACCAGTGAATCACAGACAGTGGGAAGATGAAAATCACGTGGTTGTAGAGGCACTGTGCCACGCAGTTCCACATCATGCTCCAGGAGATGTCGTTCTTCTGCTGTATCCTGTACCTTCGCACCAAAGCCACCCTGGGAGCGAGAAGATCTAAGATGACAAATGGCAGGCAGAAGCCAAGGTAAACGGAGAGCGAGAAGAGCACTGGGAAGAAAGGGGATCTGAGGCATTGATGGTATTGTTGAATGAAATCCCACAAGTTCTGCAATGCCATTGTGATATGCCTTGTAGGGAGGAATGAGTTAGTCTGTCTTTTTAGTTCAGAGCTACTCCTACTTAAACACATAAAAGCCCCTCCCACCTCAACCTGGTGGAGAACTTTAACTCATTCCGAGCTCGTGGTATCCACTTCATATAATTAATTCTCAGAATTCATAGGTAGTCCTGGAAAGCATGGGTGATTATGAGGGTACCCACACATGTAGGGGGCGGTAAAAAAGGTTTGAAGAGCAAAGCTTAAAAACGAAGATGTACGTTGGTGTGTGAACCATAAAAGTTATTTTGTCACGCGTTCTATTTACTTTACTTTTACGTCGTTTTGGATAAAAGCATTTGATAAAGTTAGTGAATGAAGTTATTAAGATATTAAAATATTTTAACAAAGTGTGGGGACGCTTAAATTCAGCTTATTTAACATCATCTTGCAATTCAATTAAAGCAAAACTTGCACTGGTAACTGGATATTATTGCGCGTTATAGATAATATATATATTTATATACAGTATAAATAGTCTATATATCATACAGGAGTCTATTATACGTTGCGCCGATAGAAGTTTCACATACACGTCGTTAATTAATTAGGGACGATACACTCAAAACACATAGAATATATTTACATTTGCGTAGTTTTTTTTTTTCCCAAAAGATTGAATTCTGTTGGCTGTATACATATAACTTCCTATCCTGAGATTTGTGGCGCAGACATTCGAGGTAGGACGCAGATAGTCAGTCATAGAAGATGATCGAACTTCTGCTGTAGTTGCCACACACTGAAGTGCTGAGGAGGGGCAACTGTAATAGGAAGAATAATGAAACATATATTTTGTTTTATTAATAATTCCACAGCATTTCCTATTTATATGCCCATAAACTTACAAATAAATTGCACTTTTATTAGTTGGTCTGGAACGTACGTCACGCATTAGTTCAATGGAAATCAATAAATTTCTTTTCCATTTACGTAAATGGAACGTAGCTACAACGTGTATTGAGTACCCCCTGTAGGCATACATGTGAATTCAGATCCGAGTTTTCTCGGTGTCCCGATTTCAGAAATCAGCAATTTTCGGTTCGTTTCTTTTTCGAATGGCGCCATCTAACGTTGAAAATTAATGATTTCTCACATACTCAACGGCGCTGCAATAAAATAATGCAACATATTTCAGTACAGTCTTATACGTCTTTTATGAAAGATAAAACAATGGAAAATATATAACAATTATCTCTAGTGAATAATAAGCTAGCTTACGTTTTACAATAAGTCTGGTGTAATATTGAGTAACCGGGTTATTCAGCGCCGCCCATCAACAAACTATAAAGTGTTTAGTTTTCGGTTTCGTTTCTGGAGAAACTGAACATCCTTGTCGCAACCAACGCTCGACAGCATTAATTCCGTCTAACGTTGAAAGGATAAGGTAAAATCTGATATTTCATAACCCTGTTCTACTTTGTTTTATTATTTTGCTGAAACCCTTTGCTGCACGTCTGATATTCAATCAATTAAATATATTCTGAAATGTGTTCTGAGAGCCTAATGCTTCACCCGTCTGATGCTAATTTTAAGAGACTTTAACATCTAGCTGCATCATGTCTGCCATATATGATCCCTAAATTAAAAGTGACATTTGACATTGGTAAAGCTAGCTCTTAGCATTTGCAACATCATTGCATTGCTTAGGATGACTGGTTTTTTTTTTGGGTTCTCCAGTGCCGGTGACATGGAAGCAAAGCTGAAAAGATTGGAATGCCCTTTTACTTGGAACATCAATGAATCTGACATTAAAGACCTTTGCGACATCCGAGAAAAGCTTCTGGATCGAGTGAAATTTGGCCCACGCAGATACCATGCGACATACCTGAACATACTAGGTTTTGTGAGTCATCTGCAAGGGGACAATGAGCGCGCCTTGGAGTTTCTCCTTAAAGGCCAGGATGTCTTAACGGAGGACAGAAAGGCCGACACGGAGTTTCTGGTAAACTTCGCTAACTTGTCATGGGTTTATTATCATTCTGGGAATCTGAAGGATTCCGCGGCCTACCTTAGCAAAGTGGAAGAAATCTGCAAGGGTGTTCCTGGCTCCTCACAGTATTCCTGCAGTTTGCCCGTAATTGATGGTGAGAAAGGCTGGACCCTCTTAAAGCTTGCGGCCTCGTTTTATGACCGGGCAAGGAAAAGTTTTCAGAAAGCCCTCCAAGGGGACCCAGACAATGTGTCCTACAGCACAGGATATGCGGTGGCCCTCTACCGCATTGAAGGAATGAACCGAGACACAACGATGAAGCCAGAGAGCAGTGAGGCCGTTTCTCAGCTTAGGAGGTTGTTACTCTTAGAACCCGATGATTCTGAAATAAAGGTGCTACTGGCCCTGAAACTTCAGAGTAGCAGTAAGCAAGAATCTTTAAGACTTATTGAAGATGCCCTCAGGCTGTCTCCCGCTGTCCCCCAGGTGACAAGGTATGTTGCTAAATATTTACGGGCAGAAGGATCCACTGAGGAATCCCTGGAGATTCTCAGAAAGGCGGTAAAAATGGCACCAAATTCCTCCTTCCTGTACCATCAGATTGGACTGTGCCACAGACAACAGCTAATCCAGATGTTGCAAACAGACAAGGCGACCAAGTATATTCCTGTGGCTCGGAAGAGGGATAAAACTGAAGAATGCATCTACTATTTCAGAAAGGCAGTGGAATTAAAGCCTTCTAACATACATGCCCAGGTCAGCTTGGCTGAGGCATACGCTGAAAACCGTGAGCTGCTTGAAGCAGAGAAGATCTTCACTGATTTACTGAAGGACGACTCTCTGCAGGAACCAGACAAGCAGCACTGTCACACCAGGTATGGTGTGTTTCTCCTGTACAAGATGAAAGCTGAAGATCAGGCTGTGGCTCAATTCAGGATCGCTTACCAGATGCAGATAAAAAGCTCCGACAGGATGCAAGCAGGAAAGAAGCTCAGGCAGATAGCAGAGAGGTGGACTCATGGCCGGCGGAGGGTTAGGGAGGCCTCTGAAATTCTGGCTTTTCTGTCTGCCATGGATAGGCAGATGCAAGTGGGGGATTATGCGAAGAAGTCAAGTGATTCCTCTTCTGAATCCGATGACCTCACAGCTGCCTTTGCGGAAAAAATGAAACTCAAATGAAAACCAACACTGAGTCGAGAATTTCAACTGCAGCGCCCCCTGAAGTCGGAGTTCCGACTCGGAAAGCCAGAGGATCCTCTACAACCCCGACCGCAGAATTCAAGATGGCTGCGCCCTTCATCAACAGAAGTGAAAGCTGTAGTTTATATACTGTTTATTAGCACTTACATATTTGTGTCTCATTAAATTGGTTGTACACACAGTACAGTCTAACAAACCACTATCTGTGGACATATTGCTATGGTTTTTGCATGTGCTGTAATCTACTGGTATTGTTAACAATAGCTAACAATGAACGTGGCTATAACTGGTATTGCTAATGATTTCTGACTTGTACTGCAATGCTGTTAACTCGGTGACGTTATTCCCAGCACTGGCTTCCAACCCCCAAGGTAAATGGAACGCAGCATTAGCTACAATTAGCTATATGCTATGTGCTACAATGTTAATGGGGTAATTAATGGGATACTAATGAATTCTGTCGCATGTAAAACTTTGCTTCTTGAATAAAGCAGAACTGGTATATTTTAGATTATGCATTGAACTCTACCTTGATAATTTAACGTTAAATCAATCAAATAATGTTTTAGCAATCTTACAGCATCAGTCTTCTTAAGTGCTGTTTCTTTTTATTCTATGCATATTATGTGGTTCTGTTTTGATGAGTCTTTCATCAATAAATCATTCTCATGATGTAATTAAAAGTCTACGTATCCTTGTTTTTAAAGATAGACTAACTATTTCAGAAAAATATTCAAATACATTGCTGTACAGATTTGTACAGCATTTGGCAATATGCAGTGATGAGAGTGGTGGCTGTTGACCAAAAGTTTCAGTGATGAAACTCTAGACTGACTGTAGCCCTATTTAGTCTGTTTTCTCAGCCTTCGATTGTGTAGATATTAACTGGGTGAGCTGATGCTTAGAATGTGATGCGGACCGTAATTGTGCTTTTATCCGTTTTCAACAGGTGCAGTCTTCTCTGCAATACAGTTATTATAGAAGTACAAGTAAAACTAGATTTGCATAGCAGATATTCTGAGGTCCGAGCATCCCAAAACAGTTGGGAACCCAAGGCACCCTAGCCAGGGCACACCAAGAAGCCAAAAGACCTTGCAGAAGTATGTTTGTATGCTTCAGAGAAGTCAGGCAGCGTACCACAGGCCTGCGTGTGTGACCGGTGTCGCACATGACGTGTCGTTTGTTTAGTGAGATCTTCTTTGGCCTTCTGTGATTATTACTCCTCACGTTTTATCTAAACACACACAAAAGAATTGTATTTTGCACAAAACCTGCTTGAAATATTGGCCAATGGTTGTTAAAGAAATATATTAAGTAAAAATGATAATATTTATGGGGGTGGCATGGTGGTGCAGTGGTTAGCACTGTTTCCTCACACCTCTGGGACCTGGGTTCCAGTCTCCGTCTGGGTCACATGTGTGTGGAGTTTGCATGTTCTCCCCATGTCGTTGTGGGGTTTCCTCCGGGTACTCCGGTTTCCCCCCACAGCCCAAAAACATGCTGAGGCTAATTGGAGTTGCTAAATTGCCCATAGGAGTGCATGCGTGAGTGAATGGTGTGTGAGTGTGCCCTGTGATGGGCTGGCCCCCCCATCCTGGGTTATTCCCTGCCTCGTGCCCATTGCTTCCGGGATAGGCTCTGGACCCCCTGTGACCCAGTAGGATAAGCAGTTTGGAAAATGGATGGATGGATGAATTATATTTATCAGCATTACGACTGACTTATAACAAATGTAACACACTGCACATTCTATTACTGAATACACCCTTCATACACACATTTCCCCTGGATTACTATGCATTACAATCTGGTTTCTCACAAACGTATGGGCTTGCTACTGACTATTTGGTTAACAAGGTGTAGAAGCCACCAACTGGGCAACTACAAAAGCACCGGCGATGCAGCAGAAATATTTGCTCCAGTGGACAGACATAAAAAAGGATACTGCTTCCCAGATAAGGATAGAGCAAGGAAACACCAAACCAGCCTGCAGGAACTCTCTCCACACAGTAACGCACATACTGCCGATCTCTTAATAACTGGATGCTTTTCAAAACAGCATTACACACTAAATCTATGTAACACTTACTCAGTTATCACATTGACACACATATATGATATATATGTATACAGCTCTGTTCATAGGTTAATTTTCCTACCAAAATGGCAAGTATGCTGTTTAAAGAGTATGTGACAATGAGCGATGCTACTTATTTTATATATTAAAACCCAAAAGATGGGTTCCTACATGTGTCTAGCAGGCAAGACTGAAAAAAAACGAGTGGCATGGAGCAATAATCGCCATTAAATGAAAAATTGACAGCAAATTTATTTATCATTGTCACGTGAGGCAAATACACCGTAAATCATAAATGTCTACAGTTCATATTAAAACAAGGTTTGAATATGGTGTGTTTTCAGTAAATTGACTTTATCAATGAAGCTTTTGAAGCGTTAATCGCACGTGTTGTGCCAGAACGTGATTCGAGGTTTCGAACCAATATTTTTAGCCTAAGGAGACACCTAGTGGATGTCAGAACGTATAGCAACGCTTTAAACAATCTGAGGGTGACGTCTCCGTGTTTGAAATGCACGAATAATGTTGGTCGGTATGACACCAGCATCTAATTGTATTACGCTAAATATAACCTTAAAAATACTACAAGTGTTTCTATAAGTGTACTTGTGACTAATAGCTTGAATTGCAAAATTATGGTACTATGAAAAAGAGGAAATGTGTCTGTGAAGCATTCTAGGAATTTCTGTTTAGCTACCTGCGTAAAACAAAACTTAAGCATGAATAGAAACTGTTCGACGTGACTTTGGTTACTTCACTTACCTCCATATTACTCATACAGAGAGTTAATTATCTGTTCAAAATTTAAAAAGTAACAAGTTTAATGAGTACAACATTGTTTTAAATAATTATTTATTTATTCATTATTTTAAATGTTATTTTCATCAGTAGATTATATATTCTAGAGATTTACATCTAACTTTGTGTACAGTGGTATTTAGGTTTTTACTATTTCAGAGCAAGAAATGTAGCCAATGGACAGCTTTTGAAACAAAAGAGAAACAAAAGGTATTCTGCAAGTTTTGTTTCCGCTAGAAGTAAACAGAAATATTTGCTTTGTTTTTTAAAGCCCTGCGTCATAGTCACTCCTGTTTTAAAGCGATGTGTCATAGTCACTCCTATCTCATGTATATAAAACCGACAGCATTTTATCAGACCGGAACCGATGATATCAACAACACACCGAGGTCAAGATTGGCATTAACAGCTTTATTTTGCTGCGATGGCGTGAGTATAATTGGGTAGAGTTTTCTGTGTTATCGGACTTGTATAGACGACTGATCAATTATTTCAATAACAATAACAATGCAAAATACAAAAATGTTAGTTTCATATTTTGCACCTGTAAGATATAGGTATGTTTACAGAGAATAATAGGCCTAGTTTTAATGTATGGACAGAAAGTTTTGACTAAATATAAAAATGTGAATAGATTAATAGTAGTTTCAACAGGAAATATTAAGTAAATATACTGCTGTAATATAGCAGCTGGGTTGTTAACCAGTGTTACTGACATTAATACTGTTTCTCATTTGTCTACAATGCTGCTGTAGGTTGAACCAGGAAACTTCACTTAAAATAAAACTTATTCAACTTCAGTGCCACTTCACCTGGGGTCTCAGGAAAGAGGACACTGACCTCAGTGACCTGCAAAATAGACTGGAGGATGATATCAATTTCAGTTCACCTGATCAAGCCGGGGGCAAGCACTTATTTAGCTATTTGGCTTTTGTGAATTATTTGCAAGACCAGCCAGAAGAAGCACTCGCTAACTTGGCAAAGGCTGAAGACCACATTCGTAAACACAACAAAGAATGTGAGAAAATGCTCATTGTAACATATGGAAACTTTGCATGGCTGTACTACCACTTGAACGACCATGCAAAATCTATGAGTTATCTGGAGAAGGTGGAAGATATTAAGCAGCGATTTCCAACACAGTCTCCTACTGCTTTTCATGCGGAGGTCTACGGAGAGATGGGATGGACCTTCCTCAAGTATTCTAGGATATACCACGAGAAAGCTAAAGAGTGCTTTGAGAAAGCCTTGAAAGAGTATCCAGACAATCCTGACTGGAACTGTGGTTATGCTACAGCGCTGTACCGGGTTGAATCTGAGAGCAACACAACTGCAGATTCACCAGCTGGTAAACAGCTAAGGCGTGCCTTAGAGCTGAGCCCTGGGGATTCTTATATCATGGCGCTTTTGGGTCTAAAACTAGCTGAATCTGGGAGATTGAATGAGGCAGAGGAATTGATTGAAAGAGCTCTCATGATTTCACCAGACAACCCTCATGTCATGCGGTATGTTGCAAAGTTTTTCAGAAGACATGGATCTATGGATAAGGCCATAGACCTTTTGAAGCGAGCCCTTGAAGAAACACCCAATTCAGCCTTTCTTCATCATCAAATTGCTGCCTGCTATAGGAATAAAAGATTCAACTTGTGCAGAAATGGAGGGAAAAACAACAATAGAGAAGAGGTTGAACACCTTCTCCTACTTGCCATCCATCATTGTGAGAAGGCTATTGAGATGAAGTCCTCCTTCATTTATGCCTTGATAGATCTAGCTCTTTTACATGCAGAGAAGAGAAACCTCACCAAAGCCGAGGAGCTGTTTCAGGAAGCATTTCAGGTGGCCAGAGCAAAAAATGACAACTTGCAAAATGTCCATAAATGTTATGGTGACTTCCAGCTGTATACCAAAAGATCAGAGTCTCTGGCCATAGAGCATTACATGAAAGGGTGTCAACTTCAGAAAGATAGCAAAATGTGTGAGAAGTGTGTTAAGAAATTGGAAATGATAGCAAAGAGGCACATTGACAGGAATCCGAGTGATGGGGAAGCTTTTGGGATTCTGGGATATGTTAATAAGCTAAGGGGTGACAAGCTTCAAGCCATAGAGTGCTATGAGAAAGCTCTTTTACATAGTCCAGGGAACGGTGAGTTTCTCACAGCTCTCTGTGACCTTCGGCTTTCTCTGCACTAGTCGCTGGCCATGTTTACCACTACCTGTGCTCACTGTCTGTAACTCTTTGAAATTTGAATAGTTGATATTGAAAGTGGTTAACATTTTTTTTAATGATTATCTTAATTTTTATCGTTCAGTATATTAATGTTTATTTGACTTCTTGTGTTTCATCATCTTATAGGCATATAACATGCATTATATTTGCAACTATTTTGACTGCACACAAACCATCAGTTTCAGAATTTCATCTCCTAATCTAAACCAATCAATATTTATTATGAGAAAGTATTTTTTTCATGATTTACATAAAAAAAATTAAATAAAATGAAAAAGAAAATCCACTGCACACCGAATCGAGGGGAAACACATTGTATAATAAAAAAAAATTGATGATTTTGCCAAGGGCGGCATGGTGGTGCAGTGGTTAACACTGTTGTCTCACATCTCTAGGATATGATTCACTTTGGAAATTAACTCTTCTTATGTAACTGAATATTTGCTAAGGGGCACAAAGGAGTAAATGAAAAAATCTGAATGCCATTGGTTGTGTGGTAAGTTTGACACTATTTAAAGTATAGTATTTATTTATTCATTTGTTTATTTAAATATTTCATAATAAGTACCATATGACACTATTAACTTAAATCACACTCCACTGTGAATGAAACAATCTATTCTAATGACTTCTTGTTTGATTTTAAATGGCTGTGTATTGCTATTGTCACGATCTTCAAATAAACATTTCAATGATCATTTCATTTCAATCTAAATACATTTTTTTTAATTATCATTTTAGATACAACATATTGTTGTGAGCTTGTTTGGAACAGGGCTGTTAAGGCGTACAAAATGTGCCGCAAAGCACAGCCTTCTATTTAAAAATGTATACCTTTATTATGAATTACAAATGCATTTACCCATCCATCCATTTTCCAAACCTCTTATCCTACTGGGTTGGCGGGGGGTCGGGAGTAATGGGCACGAGGCAAGGAACAACCTCTGGATGGGGGGCCAACCCATCACAGTGCACACTCACACACCATTCACTCACGCATCCACACCTACGGGTAATTTAGCAACTCCAATCAACATGTTTTTGGATTGTGGGGGGAAACCAGAGAACCCGGAGGAAACCCCACGACGACATGGGGAGAACATGCAAACTCCACACACATGTGACCCAGGCGAAGACTTGAACTTGGGTCCCAGAGGTGTGAGGCGAAAGTGCTAACCACCGCACCACCATGCCGCCCGACAAACACATTTAAATTAAGTTAAATATTGTTGCATGACAGATTAGCCGAGCATACAAAGCAGCTGCTTCCTTGCCGTATAACTACAGTGGCGTTTATTGTTCCCCAACCAAATAGCTAAAATATGCGGACTATGCACGCCGTGTAACTTTCGTGTTATGTGCGTTTATACGTATTTATTAATGATTGTAAGGCGTCGATTTACCGCCAGTGACTGCAAGCACATTATGAAGTGTATACACAAACATTGAAATATGCATTCAAATTCGCCCATAAAGAAATATGAAAAATCAATTTGTTGAAAGATATTACAGTCAAAAAACTGAATTAAGCTAACTTTACCTGCCTGAGTTAAGGTTTAAACCTGAAACCACTCTCAGGGATACCTACCTGGTATTCACGCTTCATGATATATCTGAGGATATGCGGATCTATACTGAAATACCCTAAAAAAGGAATTTAAACCTTAACTCCAACACCACGGTATAGTTAGCTTTGTATGCAGTTTCCGGCTGTAATATTTTTCATATATTTCATTGCTTGTGTGCGTATTTCACGTTCAACAGTCCAGCTGTGTTGCTTAAAATCACCAGCGGTGAATGGACACAGTGCAATTATTAATAAATAGATGCACACAAAATCACACTATTGAAGTTGGCCTACATAGTGTGCATTGTACCCCATAGTTTATAGCTTAAAGCACACCGTACAGGACATGTCTGTATCACTTAGGTTGATACTTATTCGTCAATAGATAAATTTCCTTTTGCAGTTTAAACAGACACAGAGCAGTTATTACTGGTAATTGAAATGTTTTTGCGGGATCTCGCAAAAGTCCATCCCAGCTTAGTGAGATCTCGTAATGTGTTTTTCAACCACCGATTTCTTTTCTCTCCAGTATTCAAATCCCACTGGGGCGATGCAATATTCTAAAAGGCGTTAATTCCCACTTTAGGGGAAACGAAACTGATTCTGTTAATCTGGCTTTTGCAGAAAATAAAAGACAATATTTATTTTGGATGTAAATTAACTGGATGTCGTAGTCAGTCCTGTGTCATTTAAGTAAGACCAACAGGACATGTAATATGGATACAATGTAATAATGATAACTGTTAGAGAAAAAGTGATCCTGAACATCCAAGGGGTGTGGAGCAGAGGGACCTTATCAATCAGATTTGTTGATCATCAGCACGTATAATATATGTGAGGCAAATACAGTGTAAATCATAAATCAAATGTCCTATAGTTCATATTAAAACAAGGTGTGAATACGGTATTTTTCACTAAATCCTAGACTTAGTGACAGGCCGATAAATCTTCATGAAGCTTTTGAGACGTTCCCCACACGTACTGGGCCGCAACGTCTTTGGAGGCTTCAAACCTATATTTTAAGCCTAGGGAGACACCTAGTGGACTTGAGAATGTACAGCAATACTTTAAACAATCTGAGAGTGACGTCTCCACATTTGCAATGAATGAATGATGTCGTTGGTATCTAATTGACCGTCTGTCTATAACCATAACCACTTAATCCCAACAGGGGTAGCAGGGAGACTAGAACTTATTCTGGGAACAAGGGGCGCAGGTGGGAACCAACCTCTCAAACACCACAGGGCACACACACGCACACAACCACAGGGCCACCTTAGAATTACCAATTAACCTACCGTGCACGCTTTTGGACCATGGAGAAAACCGGAGGCCCCAGCAGAAATCCACATGAACCCGGGGAGTGTAACACCGGCTACATTGCAAAATGATGGTATCAAAAGAGGAAAGGTGTCTGTAAAGCATTCTTGGGATTCCTGTTTGGTTACCTGCGTAAAACGAAAACTTAAGCGTAAATGGAAACTGTTCGATGTGACTTTGGCTACTTCGATTCATTTTTATTCACTTGCCTGGTTTATTTAATTTCTCCCACAATATCTACCCAAATAAACATTTGACTGAATATCTGTTAAAAGGACAGGATTTATTATTGTTTTTTTTACGATTTCAGAGGAAACATTGTAGCTAATGTGTGACTGAAACAAAAGGGAAACGAAAAGTATTCTGTAAGTTTCGTTTCTGCTAGAAGTAAACAGAAATATTTGCTTTGTTTTTTAAAGCACTGCGTCATAGTCACTCGTGTTTTAAAGCGATGTGTCATAGTTACTCCTATCTCATGTATATAAAACCGACAGCATTTTATCAGATCGGAACCGATGATATCAACAACACACCGAGGTCAAGATTGGCATTAACAGCTTTATATTGCTGCGATGGCGTAAGTATAATGGGGTAGAGTTTTCTGTGTTATCGGACTTGTATAGACGACTGATCAATTATTTAAATAACAATTACAATGCAAAATGCAAAAATGTTAGTTTCATATTTTGCACCTAGTAGTTTCAACAGGAAATATTAAGTAAATATACTGCTGTAATATAGCAGCTGGGTTGTTAAACCAGTGTTACTGACAATAGTACTGTTTCTCGTTACCTTACAATGCTGCTGTAGGTTGAACCAGGAAACTGCACTAAGAGAAAAACTTATTCAGCTTCAGTGCCACTTCACCTGGGCTCTCCGGAAAGAGGACACTGATCTCAGTGACTTGCAAAATAGACTGGAGGATGATGTCAGTTTCAGTTCAGCTGATCAAGCCGGGGACAAACACTTATTCAGCTTTTTGGCTTTTGTGAACTATTTGCAAGACCAGCCAGAAGAAGCACTTGCTAACTTGACAAAGGCTGAAGACCACATTCGTAAACACAACAAAGAATGTGAGAAAATGCTCATTGTAACATATGGAAACTTTGCATGGCTGTACTACCACTTGAACGACCATGCAAAATCTATGAGTTATCTGGAGAAGGTGGAAGATATTAGGCAGCGATTTCCAACACAGTCTCCTACTGCTTTTCATGCAGAGGTCTACGGAGAGATGGGATGGACCTTCCTCATGTATTCTAGGACATACCACAAGAAAGCTAAAGAGTGCTTTGAGAAAGCCTTGAAAGAGTATCCGGACAATCCTGACTGGAACTGTGGTTATGCTACAGCGCTGTACCGGGCTGAATATGACAGCAACACAACTGCAGATTCACCAGCTACTAAACAGCTAAGGCGTGCCTTAGAGCTGAGCCCTGGGGATTCTTATATCATAGCACTTTTGGGTCTAAAACTAGCTGAATCTGGGAGATTGAATGAGGCAGAGGAATTGATTGAAAGAGCTCTCATGATTTCACCAGACAAACCCCACATCATACGTTATGTGGCAAAGTTTTTCAGAAAACATGGATCTATGGATAAGGCCATAGACCTTTTGAAGCTTGCCCTTGAAGAAACACCAAATTCAGCCTTTCTTCATCATCAAATTGCAATCTGCTATCGGAGTAAAAGACCCAACTTGCACAGCAATGGAGGGAAAAAAATCAATAGAGAAGAGTTTGAACATCTTGAGACGGCCATTGAGATGAGGCCCTCCTTCATTATTGCCAGGATAGATCTAGCTCTTCTACATGCAGAGAAGGGTAATTTCACCAAAGCAGAGGAGCTGTTTCAGGAAGCATTTCAGGTGGCCAGAGAGAAAAATCTCAACCTGCAAGATGTTCATAAAAGTTATGGTAACTTCCAGCTGTATCACAAGAGATCAGTGTCTCTGGCCATAGAGCATTACATGAAAGGGTGTCAAATTCGGAAAGATAACAGAGCAGGGGAGCAGTGTGTTCAGAAATTGGAAATGATAGCAAAGAGGCGCATTGACAGGAATCCGAGTGATGGGGAAGCTTTTGGGATTCTGGGATATGTTAATAAGCTAAGGGGTGACAAGCTTCAAGCCATAGAGTGCTATGAGAAAGCTCTTTTACATAGCCCAGGGAACGGTGAGTTTCTCACAGCTCTCTGTGACCTTCGGCTTTCTCTGCACTAGTCGCTGGCCATGTTTACCACTACCTGTGCTCACTGTCTGTAACTCTTTGCACAAGACCTCCATACTAGGCACCATTATGGACTCTCTCCTCATTTTGTATATCTCTCATAACACTAAAGGTCATCAGAAACATCAGTAAACGAGGCTTGGGCAGGATGCCTGATGCGTTGCCACCAGAGAATGTTCCAGGTTTGATATTACAGGCCTAGAAGAAGCTGACCTCATCAAATGAAGCCTCAAATTACTCACACAGCCAGTCTTGGGCTCCGCCCTCCAAGCTAAGACTGTAAGTCCACAAAAAGTTTGTTACACAGCAGTGAACATGAGTGACAAGTTATAAAATCTGAAATGCAAAGGAGCCTCTCTTGGAGCCGATGGTCAAAAAGACGATCGCTGAAATCTAAAGGTGCTCCAGACCTGGGAAACAGCAAACCTGCATAATTCCTGAAATCAATGCATTAGTGAATGCAATTGGATGCTGGGATACATTTATCAAGTAAAAACTATGAAAGGTCCAACTGTACAATGCTATGCAGTGGCTCTATTACATGATCATGCAAATGGAGAACTGGGAAGCTGGTGTGAGCTTATAATTTGAATAGCTGATATTTAAAGTGTTTAACATTGTGTAATCATTATCTAAATTTTTATCATTCAGTATATTAATGTGTATTCGATTTCTTGAGTTTTATTTTATGTTACAGGCATATAACATGCATTATCTTTGTAACTATTTTACTGTACACAAACCATCAGTCTCAAAGTGTCATATAATCTAAACCAATCAGTAGCTATTGTGGAAAATGATTTTTTCATCATACACACACACACACACACACACATACAAAAACTTTACATAAAATGGGAAAAATCCACTCCAAATTGAGGGGAAACACATTATATTAAATAAAAAGATTTAATAAAAAGATATGATTCACTTTGGAAATTAACTCTTCTTATGTAACTGAATATTTGTTAGGGGGCACAAAAGAGCGAATGAAAAAATGGGAATGGCCTTGGTTGTGCGACAAGTTTAGCGTTATGTTAAGTATAGCATTTATGTATTTATTTATATATGTATGTCTAAACCAATACCGTATGACACTATTAATTTGAATCACACTCCAATGTGAATGAAACAATCTATTCTAATGACTTGTTGCTTGATTTTAATGGCTTGGTATTGCTATTGTCACGATCTTCAAATAAACATTTCAATAACATCTAAAAACGTTTTTTAAATGATAATTTTAAATGTGAGCTTATTTCGTACAAAATGTGCCCCAAAACACAGCCCGACTTTTTCTATTTAAAAATGTATACATTTATTATGAATTTCAAACGCATTTAAATTAAGTTAAATATTGTTGCATGACAGATTTTTTTCCTCTCCAGTATTCAAATCCCACTGGGGTGATGCAATATTCTAAAAGGCGTTAATTCCCACTTAAGGGGAAACGAAACTTGTTCTGTTAATCTGGCTTTTGCAGAAAGTAAAAGCCAATATTTATTTTGGATTTTATTTAACCGGATGCATCGTAGTCCCTCCTGTGTCATTTAAATAAGACCGACAATGTCTTGTCAGACCGAAAAGGACGTTATCAACGACACACCGAAGTCGGGTTTTACACTAACAGCTTTATCTTGCTGCAATGGCGTAAGTATATACTGCGACCGTTCATTAATTTCAATAACAACAACAATACAAAATGAAAAATATAAGTTTCATATTAATTGCACATATAAAATAAACATTTACAGAGAATATCTTTGATGTTTTGACAGGATGTTTTGACAAACTGTTTTGAGTTTGAAATGCATGGTCTATTGTTGGTATGACAGCAGAATCTAATTATATTATGCTAAATATAACCTTAAAAATACTATCAGTGTTTCTATAAGTATATTTGTGACTAATGGCTTGAATTGCAAAATTATGGTACTACGAAAAGAGGAAAGCCCACGTAAAAAGAAATCAAGCGTAAATAGAAACTGTTCAATGTGACTTCGGCTACTTCAATTCACAGCATATTACTCACACCTGGGACGGATTACGGACAGGGCCAGCGGGGCCGCTGCCCAGGGGCCCTTGGGGTGCAGGGGGCCCGTGGGGCCCCTAGCCCAAAACAATTTGCAACGCTTATCAACAATGTATTTTCGTTTGTCTATTTTAGAGGGCCTACATTCTTTGATCCTCTGCCTACAAGGGCCCCTGACCCTATAGGGAGGGCGTTTGGCTGCCAAGGGCCCTTGAATTGTGGTGGTGGTGGTGGGGGGGGACCCTCGCGAACGTTTTGCCCGGGGGCTCACACAACCCATAATCCGTCCCTGACTCACACAGATAGTATATCTTGTTTTCATAATAAAAAAATACATGTTTAATGAGTACAACGTGTGTATTGTGATTGTAAATAACAGAAAGAGGGGTATTTTTAAGTAGGACTCTGAATTTCACATTAAGTGTTTTCATTAGGTTACATTTGACTGTAAGGTGTGCTTTATACAGTCATTGTTATATATAATCACCTGCGTTACTTACAGTTGTATTTATGCAGTGGCTCTATTACATGATCATGCAAATGGAGAGCTGGGAAGCTGGTGTGAGCTTATAATTTGAATAGCTGATATTTAAAGTGTTTAACATTGTGTAATCATTATCTAAATTTTTATCATTCAGTATATTAATGTATATTCGATTTCTTGAGTTTTATTTTATGTTACAGGCATATAACATGCATTATCTTTGTAACTATTTTACTGTATACAAACCATCAGTCTCAAAGTGTCATATAATCTAAACCAATCAGTAGCTATTGTGGAAAATGATTTTTTCATCACACACACACACACACACATGCAAAAACTTTACATAAAATGGGAAAAATCCACTCCAAATTGAGGGGAAACACATTATATTAAATAAAAAGATTTAATAAAAAGATATGATTCACTTTGGAAATTAACTCTTATTATGTAACTGAATATTTGTTAGGGGGCACAAAAGAGCGAATGAAAAAATGGGAATGGCATTGGTTGTGCGACAAGTTTAGCGTTATGTTAAGTATAGCATTTATGTATTTATTTATATATGTATGTCTAAACCAATACCGTATGACACTATTAATTTGAATCACACTCCAATGTGAATGAAACAATCTATTCTAATGACTTGTTGCTTGATTTTAATGGCTTGGTATTTTTATTGTCACGATCTTCAAATAAACATTTCAATGGCATCTATATATAGGTGTGAATGTGTGAGTGAATGGTGTGTGAGTGTGCCCTGCGATGGGCTGGCCCCCCATCCTGGGTTGTTCCCTGCCTCGTGCCCATTGCTTCCGGGACAGGCTCCGGACCCCCCGCGACCCAGTAGGATAAGCGGTTTGGAAAATGGATGGATGGATGGATGACATCTAAATACTTTTTTTAAATGATAATTTTAAATACAACATATTGTTGTGAGCTTATTTCGTACAAAATGTGCCCCAAAACACAGCCCGACTTTTCCTATTTTAAAATGTATACATTTATTATGAATTACAAATGCATTTAAATTAAGTTAAATATTGTTGCATGACAGATTTTTTTCCTCTCCAGTATTCAAATCCCACTGGGGTGATGCAATATTCTAAAAGGCGTTAATTCCCACTTCAGGGGAAACGAAACTTGTTCTGTTAATTTGGTTTTTGCAAATATTTATTTTGTATTTAAATTAACCGGATGCGTCGTAGTCACTCCTGTGTCATTTAAGTAAGACCGACAGCGTTTCGTCAGACCGAAAAGGACGTTATCAACGACACACCGAAGTCGGGTTTTACACTAACAGCTTTATCTTGCTGCAATGGCGTAAGTATATACTGCGACCGTTCATTAATTTCAATAAGAATAACAATACAAAATGAAAAATATTAGTTTCATATTAATTGCACATATAAAATAAACATTTACAAAGAATATCTGATGTTTTAACAGGATGTTTTGACTAACTGTTTTGAGTTTGAAATGCATGGTCTATTGTTGGTATATGACCGCAGAATCTAATTATATTATGCTAAATATAACCTTAAAAATACTATCAGTGTTTCTATAAGTATACTTGTGACTAATGGCTTGAATTGCAAAATTATGGTAGGCCTACTACGAAAAGAGTTAAGCCTGCGTAAAAAGAAAACAAGCGTAAATAGAAACTGCTACTTCAATTCACAGCATATTACTCACACAAACAGTATATTTTGTTTTCATAATAAAAAAATACATGTTTAATGAGTAAAACGTGTGTATTTTGATTGTAAACAACAGAAAGAAGGGTATTTTTAAGTAGTGAATTTCGCATTAAGTGTTTTCATTAGGCTACATTTGACTGTAAGGTGTGCTTTATACAGTCATTATTATATATAATCACCTGCGTTACTTACAATTGTATTTAATAAAAAAAAATGGTTTCATAGCCCTAATTTAACTACTTGATCATATTGTGATTAATCACACCTAACATTAAAATTAATAATCATAAATATTTACACATTGAATCCTTAATGTACAATTTACACAAAGGGGAGTACATGAGTTGTTAAGTGTGTGTGTGTGTATAAATATATATAATATATATATATACACACACAAACATATATGCAGTCATGCCTCACTTAATGAGGAGGATACATTCTGCAAACATCATACAACATCATTGCTGTGTGAACGTCATATAGTGTCCTTACACAAACCTAGATGGCATAGCCTACTACACTCCTGGGCTACAGTAAGCTGGCAAGAGTACACTCTAAAATAACGATGAATAGTACAGTATAGTAAATACATAAATCAGTAACATAGTTACCATTATCAAGTATTATGTAC
Organism: Brienomyrus brachyistius; assembly: GCF_023856365.1. NCBI lineage: Eukaryota > Metazoa > Chordata > Actinopteri > Osteoglossiformes > Mormyridae > Brienomyrus > Brienomyrus brachyistius. Next base: position 93,046 of record NW_026042552.1, on the reverse strand, counting down.
TGTACATAATTATGTGCTATATGTTTATACAACTGGCAGCGCAGTCTTTTTTTTTTTACCCCAGTATCACCACAAACACGCGAGTAATGTCTCGTAACGTCAATAGGCGATAGGAATGTTTCGACTCCATAATAATCTAGTGACCAACCATCGTATATGTGGTCTGTTATTGACCAAAATGTTACGCAGCGCATAACTATATATTTGAGGTGAGAAAAATGACAAGACCTGTATTTGTTAATTTTATCATACATAGTGATTATTGTAGGTTGCATTGATTTTCTTTTTACTACTGGGGTGTCGGAAACAGAAGAGAAGACATGTATTTAGTTCATGAACGTTCCACAAACCCAGTCTGTCACCATCAGGTGCGTTGGTTTGGTTGCTATGGGACTCAAACAAATATCAAATGTCATACCATGCTTACTGCTTACATGCACAGCAGCTGAAAAGACCCTGCAATGGCAGTCTGGTGAGATTTGGGTGTAACACCGGCTACATTAAAAAATGATGGTATCAAAAGAGGAAAGGTGTCTGTAAAGCATTCTAAGAATTTGTGTTTGGTTACCTGCGTAAAACGAAAACTTAAGCATAAATGGAAACTGTTCAATGTGACTTTGGCTGCTTCAATTCATAGTATGTTACTCATAGTCAGAGTTAAATATGTTTTCATAATAAAAAATTACATGTTTCATGAGTACAACATCCCCTCCTGGAGCCAACACCTTATCGTGGTGGAGGGGTTTGCGTGTTACAATGATCCCAGGAGCTATGTTGTCTGGGGCTTTATGCCCCTGGTAGGGTCACCCAAGGCAAACAGGTCCTGGGTGAGGAACCAGACGAAGCACGGCTCAAAAACCCCTTATGATGAGAAAAATCCTGGATTCACGTTTTCCCTTGCCCGGACGCGGGTCACCGGGGCCCCCCCCTGGAGCCAGGCCTGGGGGTGGGGCTCGATGGCGAGTGCCTGGCGGCCAGGCCTACACCCATGGGGCCTGGTCGGGCGCAGCCCGAACAAGGCACGTGGGTCCCCCCTCCAATGGGCTCACCACCCATGGGAGGGGCCATAGGGGTCGGGTGCGAAGTGATCTGGGCGGCGGCCAAAGGTGGGGACCTTGGCGGTCCGATCCTCGGCTGCAGAAGCTAGCTCTAGGGACATGGAATGTCACCTCTCTGATGGGGAAGGAGCCTGAGCTGGTGCGCGAGGTTGTGAAGTTCCGGCTAGATATAGTCGGACTCACCTCGACGCACGGCTTGGGCTCTGGAACCAGTCTCCTTGAGGGGGGTTGGACCCTTTTCCACTCTGGAGTTGCCCGCGGGGAGAGGCGCCGAGCGGGCGTGGGCATACTTATTGCCCCCAGGCTGGGCGCCTGTACATTGGGGTTTACCGCAGTGGACGAGAGGGTAGCCTCCCTCCGCCTTCGGGTGGGGAGACGGGTCCTGACTGTTGTTTGCGCTTATGCGCCAAACAGCAGTTCGGAATACCCACCCTTTTTGGAGTCCTTGGAAGGGGTGTTGGAGAGCGCTCCTCCTGGGGACTCCCTTGTTCTGCTGGGGGACTTCAATGCTCACGTGGGCAGCGACAGTGAGACCTGGAGGGGCGTGATTGGGAGGAACGGCCCCCCCGATCTGAACCCGAGCGGTGTTTTGTTATTGGACTTCTGTGCTCGTCACGGACTGTCCATAATGAACACCATGTTCAAGCATAAGGGTGTCCATATGTGCACTTGGCACCAGGACACCCTAGGCCGCAGTTCGATGATCGACTTTGTAGTCGTGTCGTCGGACTTGCGGCCGCATGTTTTGGACACTCGGGTGAAGAGAGGGGCGGAGCTGTCAACCGATCACTACCTGGTGGTGGGTTGGCTCCGCTGGTGGGGGAGGAAGCCGGCCAGGCCTGGCAGGCCCAAGCGTATAGTGAGGGTCTGCTGGGAACGTCTGGCGGAATCCCCTGTCAGGGAGAGTTTCAACTCCTACCTCCAGCAGAACTTCTCCCATATCCCGGGGGAGGCGGGGGACATTGAGTCCGAATGGGCCATGTTCCGTGCCTCCATTGTGGAGGCGGCTGACCGGAGCTGCGGCCGCAAGGTGGTCGGTGCCTGTCGCGGCGGTAATCCCCGAACCCGCTGGTGGACACCGGTGGTAAGGGATGCCGTCAAGCTGAAGAAGGAGTCTTATCGGGCCTTTCTGGCCTGTGGGACTCCAGACGCAGCTGACGGCTACCGGCAGGCCAAGCGGAATGCGGCTTTGGCGGTCGCTGAGGCAAAAACTCGGGTGTGGGAGGAGTTTGGTGAGGCCATGGAGAACGACTTCCGGACGGCTTCGAGGAGATTCTGGTCCACCATCCGGCGGCTCCGGGCAGGAAAGCGGTGCAGCATCAACACTATTTATGGTGGGGATGGTGCGCTGCTGACCTCAGCTCGGGACGTTTTGGGTCGGTGGAGGGAGTACTTCGAAGACCTCCTCAATCCCACCGACACGCCTTCCAATATGGAAGCAGAGTGTGGGGATTTGGGGGTGGACTCGCCTATCTCGGGGGTGGAGGTCGCTGAGGTGGTCAAAAAGCTCCTCGGTGGCCGGGCCCCGGGGGTGGACGAGATTCGCCCAGAGTTCCTCAAGGCTCTGGATGCTGCGGGGCTGTCCTGGTTGACACGCATCTGCAGCATCGCGTGGGCATCGGGGGCAGTACCTCTGGACTGGCAGACCGGGGTGGTGGTCCCCCTCTTTAAGAAGGGGGACCGGAGGGTGTGCTCCAACTACAGGGGGATCACACTCCTCAGCCTCCCTGGTAAGGTCTATTCGGGGGTCCTGGAAAGGAGGGTCCGCCGGATTGTCGAACCTCGGATTCAGGAGGAGCAGTGTGGTTTTCGCCCTGGCCGTGGAACAGTGGACCAGCTCTATACTCTCAGCAGGGTTCTGGAGGGTTCATGGGAGTTTGCCCGACCAGTCTACATGTGTTTTGTGGACTTGGAAAAGGCATTCGACCGTGTCCCTCGTGGGGTCCTGTGGGGAGTGCTCCGGGAGTATGGGGTACCGGGCTCCCTTTTAAGGGCGGTTCGGTCCCTGTATGACCGGTGCCAGAGTTTGGTCCGCATGGGCGGCAATAAGTCGGACTCGTTTCCGGTGAGGGTTGGACTCCGTCAGGGCTGCCCTTTGTCACCGATTCTGTTCATAGTTTTTATGGACAGAATTTCTAGGCGCAGCCAGGGCGTTGAGGGCGTCCGGTTCGGTGACCTCAGGATTAGGTCTCTGCTTTTTGCAGATGATGTGGTTCTGTTGGCCTCATCGAGCCGTGACCTTCAGCTCTCGCTGGAGCAGTTCGCAGCCGAGTGCGAAGCGGCTGGGATGAGAATCAGCACCTCCAAATCCGAGACCATGGTTCTCAGCCGGAAAAGGGTAGAGTGCTCTCTCCGGGTTGGGGATGGGGTCCTCCCCCAAGTGGAGGAGTTTAAGTATCTCGGGATCTTGTTCACGAGTGGGGGAACGATGGAGCGGGAGATCGACAGGCGGATCGGTGCGGCGTCGGCAGTCATGCGGGCGCTGCATCGGTCTGTCATGGTGAAGAGAGAGCTGAGCCAAAAGGCGAAGCTCTCGATTTACCAGTCGATCTACGTTCCTACCCTCACCTATGGTCATGAGCTTTGGGTAGTGACCGAAAGAACGAGATCGCGGGTACAAGCGGCCGAAATGAGTTTCCTCCGCAGGGTGGCTGGGCTCTCCCTTAGAGATAGGGTGAGGAGCTCAGTCATTCGGGAGGGACTCAGAGTAGAGCCGCTGCTACTCCGCATCGAGAGGAGCCAGATGAGGTGCCTCGGGCATCTGATTCGGATGCCTCCGGGACGCCTCCCTAGGGAGGTATTCCGGGCATGTCCCACTGGGAGGAGGCCCCGGGGAAGACCCAGGACACGCTGGAGAGACTATGTCTCTCGGCTGGCCTGGGAACGCCTCGGGGTCCCCCCAGAGGAGCTAGACGAAGTGGCCGGGGAGAGGGAAGTCTGGGTCTCCCTGCTGAGGCTGCTGCCCCCGCGACCCGACCCCGGATTAAGCGGGAGATGATGGATGGATGGATGGATGAGTACAACATGTATGTATTGTGATTGCAAATAATACAAATAGGGGTATGTTCTAAAGAGGTTTCAGATTTGCATTAAGTCTTGTTTTCATTAGTTGGCTATATATTCTAGAGATTTACATCTAACTTTGCATACAGTGGTATTTAGGTTTTTCACTAGCAACATAGCAAGCAATGTAGTGAGCAATGTAGCCAATATGCGCCTTTGAAACAAAAGGGAAACGAGAGGCATTATGTTAGATTGGTTTTGCTAGAAGTAAACGGCAATATTTGCGTTGTTTTTAAAAAGGATCCATCCTCGTTACTCCCGTCTCATGTATTTAAAACCAACAGCATTTTATGAGACTGGATATACCTCTGTGATAAAGCAACTGGGTTGTTAAACCAGTTTTGCACATTACTTATAATAATACTGTTTCTCGTTTGTTTACAATGCTGCTGTAGGTTGAACCAGGAAGCTTCACTAAAAAGAATTCAGCTTCAGTGCCACTTCACCTGGGGTCTCAGGAAAGAGGACACTGATCTCAGTGAGTTGCAAAACAGACTTGAGAATGATATCAATTTCAGTTCACCTGATCAAGCCGGGGACAAACACTTATTCAGCTTTTTGGCTTTTGTGAATTATTTGCAAGACCAGCCAGAAGAAGCACTCGCTAACTTGACAAAGGCTGAAGACCACATTCGTAAACACAACAAAGAATGTGAGAAGATGCTCATTGTAACATATGGAAACTTTGCATGGCTGTACTACCACTTGAACGACCATGTAAAATCCATACATTATCTGGAGAAGGTGGAAGATATTAAGCAGCGATTTCCAGCACAGTCTCCTACTGCTTTTTATGCAGAAGTCTACGGAGAAATGGGATGGACATTCCTTATGTATTCTAAGAAATACCACGAGAAAGCTAAAGAGTGCTTTGAGAAAGCCTTGAAAGAGTATCCGGACAATCCTGACTGGAACTGTGGTTATGCTACAGCGCTGTACCGGGCTGAGTATGAGAGCAACACAACTGAAGATTCACCAGCTGGTAGACAGCTAAGGCGTGCCTTAGAGCTGAGCCCTGGGGATTCTTATATCATGGCGCTTTTGGGTCTAAAACTAGCTGATTGTGGCATATTGAATGAGGCAGAGGAATTGATTGAAAGAGCTCTCATGATTTCACCAGACAAACCCCACATCATACGTTATGTGGCAAAGTTTTTCAGAAAACATGGATCTATGGATAAGGCCATAGACCTTTTGAAGCGAGCCCTTGAAGAAACACCCAATTCAGCCTTTCTTCATCATCAAATTGCAGTCTGCTATAGGAATAAAACATTCAACTTGCGTGGAAATGGAGGGAAAAACATCAGAGAAGAGATTAAATATCTTCTTCTACTTGCCATCGATCATTGTGAGAAGGCTATTGAGATGAAGTCCTCCTTCATTTATGCCATGATAGATCTAGCTCTTCTACATGCAGAGAAGGGTAATTTCACCAAAGCAGAGGAGCTGTTTCAGGAAGCATTTCAGGTGGCCAGAGCAAAAAATGACAACTTGCAAAATGTCCATAAATGTTATGGTGACTTCCAGCTGTATAAAAAAAGATCAGAGTCTCTGGCCATAGAGCATTACATGAAAGGGTGTCAAATTCAGAAAGATAGCAAAGTATGTGAGAAGTGTGTTAAGAAATTGGAAATGATAGCAAAGAGGCGCATTGACAGGAATCCGAGTGATGGGGAAGCTTTTGGGATTCTGGGATATGTTAATAAGCTAAGGGGTGACAAGCTTCAAGCCATAGAGTGCTATGAGAAAGCTCTTTTACATAGCCCAGGGAACGGTGAGTTTCTCACAGCTCTATGTGACCTTCGGCTTTCTCTGCACTAGTCGCTGGCCATGTTTACCACTACCTGTGCTCACTGTCTGTAACTCTTTGCACAAGACCTCCATACTAGGCACTATTATACATTCTCTCCTCATTTGCATATCTCACAGGTCTCAAGGTCATCTGAAGCATTGTTAAACCTCATCAAATAAAGCCTAAAATTACTCACACAGCCAGTCTTGGGCTCTGCCCTCCAAGCTAAGACTGTAAGTCCACAAAAGGTTTTTACACAGCAGTGAACATGAGTGACAAGTTATAAAATCTGAAATGCAAAGGAGCCTTTGGTCAAAAAGACGATCGCTGAAATCTAAAGGTGCTCCAGACCTGGGAAACGGCAAACCTGCATAATTCCTGAAATCAATGCATTAGTGAACGCAATTGGATGCTGGGATACATTTATCAATTAAAAACTATGAAAGGTCCAACTGTACAATGCTATGCAGTGGCTCTATTACATGATCATGCAAATGGAGAGCTGGGAAGCTGGTGTGAGCTTATAATTTGAATATCTGATATTTAAAGTGTTTAACATTTTGCAACCATTATCTTAATTAATATACTGAATGGCGGAAATTATTTCATTGATTATATTTTATGTTAGAGGTATATAACATGCATTATCTTTATAATCATTTTGATGGTTTGTGTACAATCAGTCTCAGAGTTTCAGTTCGAACCAATTAGCAGCTATTATGGAAAAATAAATTTTCAGCATATAGACAAAAAACTTTAAATAAAATGAAAAAAATGCACTGCACACCAAATTCGGGGAAATAAATTGTATAATTTACAAACCCATACTTTTTATAGCATATTCTGGTGATGTATGATTTTCTGTAACTGTCTGTTTAACTTATTAGGTTCAAATGCATAACTTCTATTTACAGCAGGCACGATGTTTATTAAAAGTGCAACTGCAAACACATGTAAACAATAAGATTTGACTGTTAGACCATTTTGGGCATCACTGCCCTGAGCTTTTCTCTGGCTTTTCCCTCCATCTTTGGCCCTTACTTGCGCTTTTCGCCGTCTTGGAGGACTGCAGTTCGTTTTGGCAGAAATAGATACGACTCGCTTTGGAAACGAACTCTTCATAAGTCACTGAATATATGTTAGGGGGCACAAAATAGTGAAAAACATCAGAATATCCTTGTGACATTACAGTTATTTATAGCAGTTTTGATGTTGTTCTGGTTTTTTCCTTCCCCACCAATCAGGAGTCAGGAGCCGCTTGTGTAGATCTTCAGATTCAGTCTTCATTGCAACAATGAAGTTACAACCAAGGCCGGACACTTAAAGTGTGTCCAATACTGTTTTACACCAATTTTTATACATTTTCTTATTGTGTAACAATATCTCGTCACTTAAGCATCATCATTCCCTCAACCATTCACCGTCGTTGTTTTCTCCCTTGGTCCACACCCCTAGATGATAAGTTTGTCAATCATCTCTTTGACTGGTTGGTGCCTCGGGTCAACATAATGGTGGCCTGACCATCTCTGCTCAGTTTTTTTAAATACCCAGCCGTGAACTTTTGGTGAACTCAGGCGAATCCCTTCCTTCAGTAGCAAACCGTGGCAGCGTCTGCTTGTTGCACATCGTCTGGCTAGAGGGTTAATAATATATTTGTCCTTCAACATAGTGATAAGCTGCAGCACCAATAAAGTACATATCCATACATCGAAGGCTAACAAAATAGCTAGCAGATACAGAAACTTCTAAGCTGACACAAGGTGCTAATTCATACTTGTTTTTCGTCACGTTGTGCACAGCAGTAATTGGTCTGCATTCTCTGAAGGTCACAAGGTCACTCTCTGCACGGTTTACATCAGCTTCTTAACAGAGTCCTAATGATTACATTCTCTATGCGTTATGAAGTGCTAAATAATATTACATAATATCTCACTACTTTCATTGTAAAGCAGACGTCGGTTTACATCAGCTTCTTAATAGAGTCGTACAATGTGCAATGGGACAATACATGAATGTGTTCATAACTTTAAAACTAGACAAGACAGGCACATCTAATGAAGTGTGCTTTGATCAGTGGACTACAGGGAACAATGCACACCTCTTGGAGTTTTAGATTATTTTTGTCTGTAATAGTTATTAATTAAGGGGGCGGCATGGTGGTGCAGTGGTTAGCACTGTTGCCTCACACCTCTGGGACCCGGGTTCGAATCTCCGCCTGGGTTACATGTGTGTGGAGTTTGCATGTTCTCCCCATGTCGTCGTGGGGTTTCCTCCGGGTACTCCGGTTTCCCCCCACAGTCCAAAAACATGCTGAGGCTACTTGGACTTACTAAATTGCCCATAGGAATGCATGTGAGAGTGCATGGTGTGTGAGTGTGCCCTGCGATGGGCTGGCCCCCCATCCTGGGTTGTTCCCAGCCTCGTGCCCATTGCTTCCGGGATAGGCTCCGGACCTCCCGCGACCCAGTAGGATAAGCGGTTTGGAAAATGGATGGATGGATGGATAGTTATTAATTATTATACTGCATCCATTTAAAGTGCAATGGGGCAACACCCTAAGGGGTTAACAGCTCTGAAACCAAATGAGACAGGCATGTCCTATGAAGTGTGCTTTGATTAGAGGAACCTGGGGGATAATGCACACCTCCTACATTTTCAGAACAACTTTCTAACAGTTATTAATTAATACATTGTATGCATATTACATGCCATTGGGGCAACACACTAATGTCACGCCCATCCAGGTGGGACCTAGTTACGGAAGGCGATCTTCCGTTGATTATCTCAGCGTCATAAGCAGATCAGACGCGACTCCCGGTGCAAAGTATTGTTGCCGATGTTGTGGAACACTACCGAGCGCTTACTTGTCTCTCATCTCTCCCCATTTCCCATCCTGCTCCGTCTTGCCTGCCTCGTCCGTCCATCCCTCCGGTCCCGTCCTCGTCAACCCGGCCTGCTGATCGTCTTTCTGTCCCTTCCATGTCTGTAGGATTGACTCGACCGGCGATTGACCTCTGGCTTGTCCCACGACCACGATTCTTGTCTCCCGATTTGGCTCTGTTGCTTGTGTCCTTAATAAACCTGCTACGTATCCGCAATCAGGGATCCGCTTGCTTTTTGCCTCCGTCGCATAACGACTAAAACTTAATGCTAATGTGTTAAATGTGATGAAACACGTGATCAAGCAATTCAGCGGCAGTACATTTGCTTTGTCCCACAGTGGACTGCTTAAATCACACCTTACAACTAATTTATGGGTTAATATTGTTATCGATTAACTGTCAATATGTATGAGATGGAGCAATAGCATGTAATATGGATACAATGTAATAATGATAACTGTTAGAGAAAAAGTGATCTTGAACATCCAAGGGGTGTGGAGCAGAGGGACCTTATCAATCAGACTTGTTGATCATCAGCACGTATAATATATGTGAGGCAAATACAGTGTAAATCATAAATCAAATTTCATATAGTTCATATTAAAACAAGGTGTGAATACAGTATTTTTCACTAAATCCTAGACTTAGTGACAGGCCGATAAATCTTCATGAAGCTTTTGAGACGTTCCCCACACGTACTGGGCCGCAACGTCTTTGGAGGCTTCAAACCTATATTTTAAGCCTAGGGGGACACCTAGTGGACTTGAGAATGTACAGCAATACTTTAAACAATCTGAGAGTGACGTCTCCACATTTGCAATGAATGAATGATGTCGTTGGTATCTAATTGACCGTCTGTCTATAACCATAACCACTTAATCCCAACAGGGGTAGCAGGGAGACTAGAACTTATTCTGGGAACAAGGGGCACAGGTGGGAACCAACCTGCCAAACACCACAGGGCACACACATGCACACAACCACAGGGCCACCTTAGAATTACCAATTAACCTACCGTGCACGCTTTTGGACCATGGAGAAAACCGGAGGCCCCAGCAGAAACCCACATGAACCCGGGGAGTGTAACACAGGCTACATTGCAAAATGATGGTATCAAAAGAGGAAAGGTGTCTGTAAAGCATTCTTGGGATTGCTGTTTGGTTACCTGCGTAAAACGAAAACTTAAGCGTAAATGGAAACTGTTCGATGTGACTTTGGCTACTTTGATTCATTTTTATTCACTTGCCTGGTTTATTTAATTTCTCCCACAATATCTACCCAAATAAACATTTGACTGAAAATATGTTAAAAGGACATGATTTTTTTTTTTTTTTTTTACGATTTCAGAGGAAACATTGTAGCCAATGTGTGACTGAAACAAAAGGGAAACGAAAGGTATTCTGTAAGTTTTGTTTCTGCTAGAAATAAACAGAAATATTTGCTTTGTTTTTTAAAGCACTGCGTCATAGTCACTCCTGTTTTAAAGGGATGTGTCATAGTTACTCTTATCTCATGTACATAAAACCGACAGCATTTTCAGACCGAAACTGACAATATCAACAACACACCGAGGTCAAGATTGGCATTAACAGCTTTATTTTGCTGAAATGGCGTAAGTATAATGGGGTAGAGTTTTCTGTGTTATCGGACTTGTATAGACGACTGATCAATTATTTCAATAACAATAACAATGCAAAATACAAAAATGTTTTTCATATTTTGCACCTATAAGATATAGGTCTGTGTACAGAGAATAATAGGCCTAGTTTTAATGTATGGACAGAAAGTTTTGACTAAATATAAAAATGTGAATAGATTAATAGTAGTTTCAACAGGAAATATTAAGTAAATATACTGCTGTAATATAGCAGCTGGGTTGTTAAACCAGTGTTACTGACAATAGTACTGTTTCTCGTTACCTTACAATGCTGCTGTAGGTTGAACCAGGAAGCTGCACTAAGAGAAAAACTTATTCAGCTTCAGTGCCACTTCACCTGGGCTCTCGGGAAAGAGGGCACTGACCTCAGTGACCTGAAAATTAGACTGGAAAATGATATTAATTTCAGTTCAGCTGATCAAGCCGGGGACAAACACTTATTCAGCTTTTTGGCTTTTCTGAACTATTTGCAAGACCAGCCAGAAGAAGCACTTGCTAACTTGGCAAAGGCTGAAGACCACATTCGTAAACACAACAAAGAATGTGAGAAAATGCTCATTGTAACATATGGAAACTTTGCATGGCTGTACTACCACTTGAACGACCATGTAAAATCTATGAGTTATCTGGAGAAGGTGGAAGATATTAGGCAGCGATTTCCAACACAGTCTCCTACTGCTTTTCATGCGGAAGTCTACGGAGAGATGGGATGGACCTTCCTCATGTATTCTAGGATATACCACAAGAAAGCTAAAGAGTGCTTTGAGAAAGCCTTGAAAGAGTATCCAGACAATCCTGACTGGAACTGTGGTTATGCTACAGCGCTGTACCGGGTTGAATTTGAGAGCAACACAACTGCAAATTCACCAGCTGGTAAACAGCTAAGGCGTGCCTTAGAGCTGAGCCCTGGGGATTCTTATATCATGGCACTTTTGGGTCTAAAACTAGCTGAATCTGGGAGATTGAATGAAGCAGAGGAATTGATTAAAAGAGCTCTCATGATTTCACCAGACAAACCCCACATCATACGTTATGTGGCAAAGTTTTTCAGAAGATATGGATCTATGGATAAAGCCATATACCTTGTGAGGCTTGCCCTTGAAAAAACACCCAATTCAGCCTTTCTTCATCATCAAATTGCAACCTGCTATAGGAATAAAAGAATCAACTTGTGCAGAAATAGAGGGGAAAACGTTAATAGAGAAGAGGTTGAATATCTTCTCCGACTTGCCATCTGTCATTGTGAGAAGGCTATTGAGATAAAGTCCTCCTTCGTTACTGCCGTGATAGATCTAGCTTTTTTACATGTAGAGAAGAGAAATCTTCCCAAAGCAGAGGAGCTGTTTCAGGAAGCATTTCAGGTGGCCAGAGAGAAAAATATCAACCTGCAAAATGTCCATCAATGTTATGGTGACTTCCAGCTGTTTAACAAAAGATCAGAGTCTCTGGCCATAGAGCATTACATGAAAGGGTGTCAAATTCAGAAAGATAACACAGTGGGTAAGAAGTGTGTTAAGAAATTGAAAATGATAGCAAAGAGGCGCATTGACTGGAATCCGAGTGATGGGGAAGCTTTTGGGATTCTGGGATATGTTAATAAGCTAAGGGGTGACAAGCTTCAAGCCATAGAGTGCTATGAGAAAGCTCTTTTACATAGTCCAGGGAACGGTGAGTTTCTCACAGCTCTCTGTGAGCTTCGGCTTTCTCTGCACTAGTCGCTGGCCATGTTTACCACTACCTGTGCTCACTCTCTGTAACTCTTTGCACAAGACCTCCATACTAGGCACCATTATGGACTCTCTCCTCATTTGTATATCTCACATAACACTAAAGGTCATCAGAAACATCAGTAAACGAGGCTTGGGCAGGATGCCTGATGCGTTGCCACCAGAGAATGTTCCAGGTTTGATATTACAGGCCTAGAAGAAGCTGACCTCATCAAATGAAGCCTCAAATTACTCACACAGCCAGTCTTGGGCTCTGCCCTCCAAGCTAAGACTGTAAGTCCACAAAAAGTTTTTACACAGCAGTGAACATGAGTGACAAGTTATAAAATCTGAAATGCAAAGGAGCCTCTCTTGGAGCCGATGGTCAAAAAGACGATCGCTGAAATCTAAAGGTGCTCCAGACCTGGGAAACAGCAAACCTGCATAATTCCTGAAATCAATGCATTAGTGAACGCAATTGGATGCTGGGATACATTTATCAAGTAAAAACTATGAAAGGTCCAACTGTACAATGCTATGCAGTGGCTCTATTACATGATCATGCAAATGGAGAGCTGGGAAGCTGGTGTGAGCTTATAATTTGAATATCTGATATTTAAAGTGTTTAACATTTTGCAACCATTATCTTAATTATTATACTGAATGGCGGAAATTATTTCATTGATTATATTTTATGTTAGAGGTATATAACATGCATTATCTTTATAATAATTTTGATGGTTTGTGTACAATCAGTCTCAGAGTTTCAGTTCAAACCAATTAGCAGCTATTATGGAAAAATACATTTTCAGCATATAGACAAAAAACTTTAAATAAAATGAAAAAAATGCACTGCACACCAAATTCGGGGAAATAAATTGTATAATTTACAAACCCATACTTTTATAGCATATTCTGGTGATGTATGATTTTCTGTAACTGTCTGTTTAACTTATTAGGTTCAAATGCATAACTTCTATTTACAGCAGGCACGATGTTTATTAAAAGTGCAACTGCAAACACATGTAAACAACAAGATTTGACTGTTAGACCATTTTGGGCATCACTGCCCTGAGCTTTTCTCTGGCTTTTCCCTCCATCTTTGGCCCTTACTTGCGCTTTTCGCCGTCTTGGAGGACTGCAGTTCGTTTTGGCAGAAATAGATACGACTCGCTTTGGAAACGAACTCTTCATAAGTCACTGAATATATGTTAGGGGGCACAAAATAGTGAAAAACATCAGAATATCCTTGTGACATTACAGTTATTTATAGCAGTTTTGATGTTGTTCTGGTTTTTTCCTTCCCCACCAATCAGGAGTCAGGAGCCGCTTGTGTAGATCTTCAGATTCAGTCTTCATTGCAACAATGAAGTTACAACCAAGGCCGGACACTTAAAGTGTGTCCAGTACTGTTTTACACCAATTTTTATACATTATCTTATTGTGTAACAATATCTCGTCACTTAAGCATCATCATTCCCTCAACCATTCACCGTCGTTGTTTTCTCCCTTGGTCCACACCCCTAGATGATAAGTTTGTCAATCATCTCTTTGACTGGTTGGTGCTTTGGCTCAACATAATGGTGGCGTGACCATCTCTACTCGGTTTTTTTCAATACCCAGCCGTGAACTTTTGGTGAACTCAGGCGAATCCCTTCCTTCAGTAGCAAACCTTGGCAGCGTCTGCTTGTTGCACAGCGTCTGGCTAGAGGGTTAATAATATATTTGTCCTTCGACATAGTGATAAGCTGCAGCACTAATAAAGTACATATCCATACATCGAAGGCTAACAAAATAGCTAACAGATACAGAAACTCCTAAGCCGACACAAGGTGCTAATTCATACTTGTTTTTCGTCACGTTGTGCAGAGCAGTAATTGGTCTGCATTCTCTGAAGGTCACAAGGTCACTCTCTGCACGGTTTACATCAGCTTCTTAACAGAGTCCTAATGATTACATTCTCTATGCGTTACGAAGTGCTAAATAATATTACATAATATCTCACTACTTTCATTGTAAAACAGACGTCGGTTTACATCAGCTTCTTAATAGAGTCGTACAATGTGCAATGGGACAATACATGAATGCGTTCATAACTTTAAAACTAGACAAGACAGGCACATCTAGTGAAGTGTGCTTTGATCAGTGGACTACAGGGAACAATGCAGACCTCTTGGAGTTTTAGATTATTTTTGTCTGTAATAGTTATTAATTATTATACTGCATCCATTTAAAGTGCAATGGGGCAACACCCTAAGGGGTTAACAGCTCTGAAACCAAATGAGACAGGCATGTCCTATGAAGTGTGCTTTGATTAGAGGAACCTGGGGGATAATGCACACCTCCTACATTTTCAGAACAACTTTCTAACAGTTATTAATTAATACATTGTATGCATATTACATGCCATTGGGGCAACACACTAATGTCACGCCCATCCAGGCGGGACCTAGTTACGGAAGGCGATCTTCCGTTGATTATCTCAGCGTCATAAGCAGATCAGACGCGACTCCCGGTGCAAAGTATTGTTGCCGATGTTGTGGAACACTACCGAGCGCTTACTTGTCTCTCATCTCTCCCCATTTCCCATCCTGCTCCGTCTTGCCTGCCTCGTCCGTCCATCCCTCCGGTCCCGTCCTCGTCAACCCAGCCTGCTGATCGTCTTTCTGTCCCTTCCATGTCTGTAGGATTGACTCGACCGGCGATTGACCTCTGGCTTGTCCCACGACCACGATTCTTGTCTCCCGATTTGGCTCTGTTGCTTGTGTCCTTAATAAACCTGCTACGTATCCGCAATCAGGGATCCGCTTGCTTTTTGCCTCCGTCGCATAACGACTAAAACTTAATGCTAATGTGTTAAATGTGATGAAACACGTAATCAAGCAATTCAGCGGCAGTACATTTGCTTTGTCCCACAGTGCACTGCTTAAATCACACCTTACAACTAATTTATGGGTTAATATTGTTATTGATTAACTGTCAAAATGTATGAGATGGAGCAATAGCATGTAATATGGATACAATGTAATAATGATAACTGTTGGAGAAAAAGTGATCTTGAACATCCAAGGGGTGTGGAGCAGAGGGACCTTATCAATCAGACTTGTTGATCATCAGCACGTATAACATATGTGAGGCAAATACAGTGTAAATCATAAATCAAATTTCCTATAGTTCATATTAAAACAAGGTGTGAATACGGTATTTTTCACTAAATCCTAGACTTAGTGACAGGCCGATAAATCATCATGAAGCTTTTGAGACGTTCCCCACACGTACTGGGCCGCAACGTCTTTGGAGGCTTCAAGCCTATATTTTAAGCCTAGGGAGACACCTAGTGGACTTGAGAATGTACCGCAATACTTTAAACAATCTGAGAGTGACGTCTCCACATTTGCAATGAATGAATGATGTCGTTGGTATCTAATTGACCGTCTGTCTATAACCATAACCACTTAATCCCAACAAGGGTAGCAGGGAGACTAAAACTTATTCTGGGAACAAGGGGCGCAGGTGGGAACCAACCTGCCAAACACCACAGGGCACACACACGCACACAACCACAGGGCCACCTTAGAATTGCTAATTAACCTACCGTGCACGCTTTTGGACCATGTAGGAAACCGGAGGCCCCAGCAGAAACCCACATGAACCCGGGGAGTGTAACGCAGGCTACATTGCAAAATGATGGTATCAAAAGAGGAAAGGTGTCTGTAAAGCATTCTTGGGATTCCTGTTTGTTACCTGCGTAAAACGAAAACTTAAGCGTAAATGGAAACTGTTCGATGTGACTTTGGCTACTTCGATTCATTTTTATTCACTTGCCTGGTTTATTTCATTTCTCCCACAATATCTACCCAAATAAACATTTGACTGAAAATATGTTAAAAGGACAGGATTTTTTTTTTTTTTTTACGATTTCAGAGGAAACATTGTAGCCAATGTGTGACTGAAACAAAAGGGAAACGAAAAGTATTCTGTAAGTTTCGTTTCTGCTAGAAGTAAACAGAAATATTTGCTTTGTTTTTTAAAGCACTGCGTCATAGTCACTCCTGTTTTAAAGCGATGTGTCATAGTCACTCCTATCTCATGTATATAAAACCGACAGCATTTTATCAGATCGGAACCGATGATATCAACAACACACCGAGGTCAAGATTGGCATTAACAGCTTTATTTTGCTGCGATGGCGTAAGTATAATGGGGTAGAGTTTTCTGTGTTATCGGACTTGTATAGACGACTGATCAATTATTTCAATAACAATAACAATGGAAAATGCAAAAATGTTAGTTTCATATTTTGCACCTAGTAGTTTCAACAGGAAATATTAAGTAAATACACTGCTGTAATATAGCAGCTGGGTTGTTAACCAGTGTAACGGACAATAATACTGTTTTTCGTTTCCTTACAATGCTGCTGTAGGTTGAACCAGGAAGCTGCACTAAGAGAAAAACTTAATCAGCTTCAGTGCCACTTCACCTGGGGTCTCCGGGAAGAGGACACTGATCTCAGTGACCTGCAAAATAGACTGGAGGATGATATCAATTTCAGTTCACCTGATCAAGCCGGGGGCAAGCACTTATTTAGCTTTTTGGCTTTTGTGAATTATTTGCAAGACCAGCCAGAAAAAGCACTCGCTAACTTGGCAAAGGCTGAAGACCACATTCGTAAACACAACGAAGAATGCGAGAAGATGCTCATTGTAACATATGGAAACTTTGCATGGCTGTACTACCACTTGAACGACCATGTAAAATCCATGAGTTATCTGGAGAAGGTGGAAGATATTAAGCAGCGATTTCCAACTCCTCCTCCTACTGCATTTCATGCGGAAGTCTACGGAGAGATGGGATGGACCTTCCTCAGGTATTCTAGGACATACCACGAGAATGCTAAAGAGTGCTTTGAGGAAGCCTTGAAAGAGTATCCAGACAATCCTGACTGGAACTGTGGTTATGCTACAGCGCTGTACCGGGTTGAATCTGAGAGCAACACAACTGCAGATTCACCAGCTGGTATACGGCTAAGGCGTGCCTTAGAGCTGAGCCCTGGGGATTCTTATATCATGGCGCTTTTGGGTCTAAAACTAGCTGAATCTGGGAGATTGAATGAGGCAGAGGAATTGATTGAAAGAGCTCTCATGATTTCACCAGACAAACCCCCCAAAAACATCGCAAAGTTTTTCAGAAAACATGGATCTATGGATAAGGCCATAGACCTTTTGAAGCGAGCCCTTGAAGAATCACCCAATTCAGCCTTTAGTCATCATCAAATTGCTGCCTGCTATAGGGATAAAAGAATCAACTTGTGCAAAAATGGAGGGGAAAACAACAATAGAGAAGAGGTTGAACACCTTCTCCTACTTGCCATCCATCATTGTGAGATGGCCATTGAGATGAGGCCCTCCTTCATTATTGCCAGGATAGATCTAGCACTTCTACATGCAGAGAAGAGAAACCTTACCAAAGCAGAGGAGCTGTTTCAGGAAGCATTTCAGGTGGCCAGAGAGATAAATCTCAACCTGCAAGATGTTCATAAATGTTATGGTGACTTCCAGCTGTATAACAAGAGATCAGAGTCTCTGGCCATAGAGCATTACATGAAAGGGTGTCAAATTCGGAGAGATAACAGAGTAGGGGAGCAGTGTGTTCAGAAATTGGAAATGATAGCAAAGAGGCGCATTGACAGGAATCCGAGTGATGGGGAAGCTTTTGGGATTCTGGGATATGTTAATAAGCTAAGGGGTGACAAGCTTCAAGCCATAGAGTGCTATGAGATAGCTCTTTTACATAGCCCAGGGAACGGTGAGTTTCTCACAGCTCTCTGTGAGCTTCGGCTTTCTCTGCACTAGTCGCTGGCCATGTTTACCACTACCTGTGCTCACTCTCTGTAACTCTTTGCACAAGACCTCCATACTAGGCACCATTATGGACTCTCTCCTCATTTTGTATATCTCTCATAACACTAAAGGTCATCAGAAACATCAGTAAACGAGGCTTGGGCAGGATGCCTGATGCGTTGCCACCAGAGAATGTTCCAGGTTTGATATTACAGGCCTAGAAGAAGCTGACCTCATCAAATGAAGCCTCAAATTACTCACACAGCCAGTCTTGGGCTCCGCCCTCCAAGCTAAGACTGTAAGTCCACAAAAAGTTTTTACACAGCAGTGAACATGAGTGACAAGTTATAAAATCTGAAATGCAAAGGAGCCTCTCTTGGAGCCGATGGTCAAAAAGACGATCGCTGAAATCTAAAGGTGCTCCAGACCTGGGAAACGGCAAACCTGCATAATTCCTGAAATCAATGCATTAGTGAACGCAATTGGATGCTGGGATACATTTATCAAGTAAAAACTATGAAAGGTCCAACTGTACAATGCTATGCAGTGGCTCTATTACATGATCATGCAAATGGAGAGCTGGGAAGCTGGTGTGAGCTTATAATTTGAATAGCTGATATTTAAAGTGTTTAACATTGTGTAATCATTATCAAAATTTTTATCATTCAGTATATTAATGTGTATTCGATTTCTTGAGTTTTATTTTATGTTACAGGCATATAACATGCATTATCTTTGTAACTATTTTACTGTACACAAACCATCAGTCTCAAAGTGTCATATAATCTAAACCAATCAGTAGCTATTGTGGAAAATGATTTTTTCATCATACACACACACACACACACACACATACAAAAACTTTACATAAAATGGGAAAAATCCACTCCAAATTGAGGGGAAACACATTATATTAAATAAAAAGATTTAATAAAAAGATATGATTCACTTTGGAAATTAACTCTTCTTATGTAACTGAATATTTGTTAGGGGGCACAAAAGAGCGAATGAAAAAATGGGAATGGCATTGGTTGTGCGACAAGTTTAGCGTTATGTTAAGTATAGCATTTATGTATTTATTTATATATGTATGTCTAAACCAATACCGTATGACACTATTAATTTGAATCACACTCCAATGTGAATGAAACAATCTATTCTAATGACTTGTTGCTTGATTTTAATGGCTTGGTATTGCTATTGTCACGATCTTCAAATAAACATTTCAATGACATCTAAAAACGTTTTTTAAATGATCATTTTAAATACAACATATTGTTGTGAGCTTGTTTCGTACAAAATGTGCCCCAAAACACAGCCCAACTTTTTCTATTTAAAAATGTATACATTTATTATGAATTACAAATGCATTTAAATTAAGTTAAATATTGTTCCATGACAGATTTTTTTCCTCTCCAGTATTCAAATCCCACTGGGGTGATGCAATATTCTAAACGGCGTTAATTCCCACTTCAGGGGAAACGAAACTTGTTCTGTTAATCTGGCTTTTGCAAATATTTATTTTGGATTTAAATTAACCGGATGCGTTGTAGTCACTCCTGTGTCATTTAAGTAAGACCGACAGCGTTTTGTCAGACCGAAAAGGACGTTATCAACGACACACCGAAGTCGGGTTTTACACTAACAGCTTTATCTTGCTGCAATGGCGTAAGTATATACTGCGACCGTTCATTAATTTCAATAAGAATAACAATACAAAATGAAAAATATTAGTTTCATATTAATTGCACATATAAAATAAACATTTACAGAGAATATCTTTGATGTTTTGACAGGATGTTTTGACTAACTGTTTTGAGTTTGAAATGCATGGTCTGTTGTTGGTATGACAGCAGAATCTAATTATATTATAGTTTTTTTAAGATTATATTTAGCATAAGTGTTTCTATAAGTGTACTTGTGACTAATGGCTTGAATTGCAAAACTATGGTACTATGAAAAAGAGGAAAGCCTGCGTAAGAAAACAAGCGTAAATAGAAACTGTTCAATAAATGAACAGTTTACACCACAAACACGCGAGTAATGTCTTGCAACGTCAATAGGCGATAGGAATGTTTCGGCTCCATGATAATCTAGTGACCAACCATCGTATATGTGGTCTGTTATTGACCAAAATGTTACGCAGCGCATAACTATATATTTGAGGTGAGAAAAATGACAAGACCTATATTTGTTAATTTTATCATACATAGTGATTATTGTAGGTTGCATTGATATTTTTTACTACTGGAGTGTCAGAAACAGAAGAGAAGACATGTATTTAGTTCATGAACATTCCACAAACCCAGTCTGTCACCATCAGGTGCTTTTTTTTGGTTGCTATGGGACTGTCAAACAAATATCAAATGTCATATCATGTTTACTGCTTACATGCACAGCAGCTGAAAAGACCCTGCAAAGGCAATCTGGTGAGATTTGGGTGTAACACCGGCTACATTGGAAAATGATGGTATCAAAAGAGGAAAGGTGTCTGTAAAGCATTCTTGGGATTCCTGTTTGGTTACCTGCGTAAAACGAAAACTTAAGCGTAAATGGAAACTGTTCAATGTGACTTCGGCTACTTCAATTCATAGTATGTTACTCATAGTCAGAGTTAAATATGTTTTCATAATAAAAAATTACATGTTTAGTGAGTACAACATGTATGCATTTTGATTGCAAATAACACAAAGAGGGTTGTATTCTAAAGAGGTCTCAGATTTGCATTAAGTCTTGTTTTCATTAGTTGGCTATATATTCTAGAGATTTACATCTAACTTTGCATACAGTGGTATTTAGGTTTTTCACTAGCAATGTAGCAAGCAATGTAGCAAGCAATGTAGCAAGCAATGTAGCAAGCAATGTAGCAAGCAATGTAGCCAATGTGCGACTTTTGAAACAAAAGGAAAACGAAAGGTTAGTTTGGTTTTGCTAAAAGCAAACAGCAATATTTGCTTTGTTTTTTAAAAGGATCCATCCTAGTTACTCCCGTCTCATGTATTTAAAACCAACAGCATTTTATGAGACTGGATATACCTCTGTGATAAAGCAACTGGGTTGTTAAACGAGTTTGGCACATTACTGACAATAATACTGTTTCTCGTTTGCCAACAATGCTGCTGTAGGTTGAACCAGGAAGCTTCACTAAAAAGAAAACTTATTCAGCTTCAGTGCCACTTCACCTGGGGTCTCCGGAAAGAGGACACTGACCTCAGTGAGTTGCAAAATAGACTGGAGGATGATGTCAGTTTCAGTTCACCTGATCAAGCTGGGGACAAACACTTACTTAGCTTTTTGGCTTTTGTGAATTATTTGCAAGACCAGCCAGAAGAAGCACTCGCTAACTTGGCAAAGGCTGAAGACCACATTCGTAAACACAATGAAGAATGCGAGAAGATGCTCATTGTAACATATGGAAACTTTGCATGGCTGTACTACCACTTGAACGACCATGTAAAATCTATGAGTTATCTGGAGAAGGTGGAAGATATTAGGCAGCGATTTCCAACACAGTCTCCTACTGCTTTTCATGCGGAAGTCTACGGAGAAATGGGATGGACCTTCCTCATGTATTCTAGGATGTACCACGAGAAAGCTAAAGAGTGCTTTGAGAAAGCCTTGAAAGAGTATCCAGACAATCCTGACTGGAACTGTGGTTATGCTACAGCGCTGTACCGGGCTGAATATGAGAGCAACACAACTGCAGATTCACCAGCTGGTAAACAGCTAAGGCATGCCTTAGAGCTGAGCCCTGGGGATTCTTATATCATGGCACTTTTGGGTCTAAAACTAGCTGAATCTGGGAGATTGAATGAGGCAGAGGAATTGATTGAAAGAGCTCTCATGATTTCACCAGACAAACCCCACATCATACGTTATGTGGCAAAGTTTTTCAGAGAACATGGATCTATGGATAAGGCCATAGACCTTTTGAAGCTTGCCCTTGAAAAAACACCCAATTCAGCCTTTCTTCATCATCAAATTGCTGCCTGCTATAGGAATAGAAGATTCAACTTGCGCAGAAATCGAGGGGAAAACAACAATAGAGAAGAGGTTGAACACCTTCTCCTACTTGCCATCCATCATTGTGAGAAGGCTATTGAGATGAAGTCCTCCTTCATTTATGCCTTGATAGATCTAGCTCTTTTACATGCAGAGAAGAGAAACCTCACCAAAGCAGAGGAGCTGTTTCAGGAAGCATTTCAGGTGGCCAGAGCAAAAAATGACAACTTGCAAAATGTCCATAAATGTTATGGTGACTTCCAGCTGTATAACGAAGGATCAGAGTCTCTGGCCATAAAGCATTACATGAAAGGGTGTGAAATTCAGAAAGATAGCAAAGTGTGTGAGAAGTGTGTTAAGAAATTGGAAATGATAGCAAAGAGGCGCATTGACAGGAATCCGAGTGATGGGGAAGCTTTTGGGATTCTGGGATATGTTAATAAGCTAAGGGGTGACAAGCTTCAAGCCATAGAGTGCTATGAGAAAGCTCTTTTACATAGCCCAGGGAACGGTGAGTTTCTCACAGCTCTCTGTGACCTTCGGCTTTCTCTGCACTAGTCGCTTGCCATGTTTACCACTACCTGTGCTCACTCTCTGTAACTCTTTGCACAAGACCTCCATACTAGGCACCATTATGGTTTCTCTCCTCATTTGCATATCTCACATAGCACTCAAGGTCATCTGAAGCATTGTTAAGCCTCATCAAATAAAGCCTCAAATTACTCACACAGCCAGTCTTGGGCTCCGCCCTCCAAGCTAAAACTGTAAGTCCACAAAAAGTTTTTACACAGCAGGGAACATGAGTGACAAGTTATAAAATCTGAAATGCAAAGAAGCCTCTCTTGGAGCCGATGGACCTGGGATACGGCAAACCTGCATAATTCCTGAAATCAATGCATTAGTGAATGCAATTGGATGCTGGGATACATTTATCAAGTAAAAACTATCAAAGGTCAAACTGTACAATGCTATGCAATGGCTCTGTTACATGATCTTGCAAATTGAGAGCTGGGAAGCTGGTGTGATCTTATAATTTGAATATCTGATATTTAAAGTGTTTAAAATTGTGTAATCATTATCTTAATTAATATACTGAATGGCAGAAATTATTCAATTGATTATATTTTATTATATGTTAGAGGTATATAACATGCATTATCTTTATAATCATTTTGATGGTTTGTGTACAATCAGTCTCAGAGTTTCAGTTCAAACCAATCAGTAGCTATTATGAAAAATACATTATCAGCATATAGACAAAAAACTTTAAGTAAAATGAAAAAAATGCACTGCACACCAAATTCGGGGAAATAAATTGTATAATTTAAAAAGCCATACTTTTTATAGCATATTCTGGTGATGTATGATTTTCTGTAACTGTCTGTTTAACTTATTAGGTTCAAATGCATAACTTCTATTTACAGCAGGCACGATGTTTATTAAAAGTGCAACTGCAAACACATGTAAACAACAAGATTTCACTGTTAGACCATTTTGGGCATCACTGCCCTGAGCTTTTCTCTGGCTTTTCCCTCCATCTTTGGCCCTTACTTGCGCTTTTCGCCGTCTTGGAGGACTGCAGTTCGTTTTCGCAGAAATAGATACGACTCGCTTTGGAAACGAACTCTTCATAAGTCACTGAATATATGTTAGGGGGCACAAAATAGTGAAAAACATCAGAATATCCTTGTGACATTACAGTTATTTATAGCAGTTTTGATGTTGTTCTGGTTTTTTCCTTCCCCACCAATCAGGAGTCAGGAGCCGCTTGTGTAGATCTTCAGATTCAGTCTTCATTGCAACAATGAAGTTACAACCAAGGCCGGACACTTAAAGTGTGTCCAGTACTGTTTTACACCAATTTTTATACATTATCTTATTGTGTAACAATATCTCGTCACTTAAGCATCATCATTCCCTCAACCATTCACCGTCGTTGTTTTCTCCCTTGGTCCACACCCCTAGATGATAAGTTTGTCAATCATCTCTTTGACTGGTTGGTGCCTCGGGTCAACATAATGGTGGCCTGACCATCTCTGCTCAGTTTTTTTAAATACCCAGCCGTGAACTTTTGGTGAACTCAGGCGAATCCCTTCCTTCAGTAGCAAACCGTGGCAGCGTCTGCTTGTTGCACATCGTCTGGCTAGAGGGTTAATAATATATTTGTCCTTCAACATAGTGATAAGCTGCAGCACCAATAAAGTACATATCCATACATCGAAGGCTAACAAAATAGCTAGCAGATACAGAAACTTCTAAGCTGACACAAGGTGCTA
Source organism: Brienomyrus brachyistius (assembly GCF_023856365.1). NCBI lineage: Eukaryota > Metazoa > Chordata > Actinopteri > Osteoglossiformes > Mormyridae > Brienomyrus > Brienomyrus brachyistius. The sequence continues at coordinate 68,770 of NW_026042552.1, read as the reverse complement.
ATTCATACTTGTTTTTCGTCACGTTGTGCACAGCAGTAATTGGTCTGCATTCTCTGAAGGTCACAAGGTCACTCTCTGCACGGTTTACATCAGCTTCTTAACAGAGTCCTAATGATTACATTCTCTATGCGTTATGAAGTGCTAAATAATATTACATAATATCTCACTACTTTCATTGTAAAGCAGACGTCGGTTTACATCAGCTTCTTAATAGAGTCGTACAATGTACAATGGGACAATACATGAATGTGTTCATAACTTTAAAACTAGACAAGACAGGCACATCTAATGAAGTGTGCTTTGATCAGTGGACTACAGGGAACAATGCACACCTCTTGGAGTTTTAGATTATTTTTGTCTGTAATAGTTATTAATTAAGGGGGCGGCATGGTGGTGCAGTGGTTAGCACTGTTGCCTCACACCTCTGGGACCCGGGTTCGAATCTCCGCCTGGGTTACATGTGTGTGGAGTTTGCATGTTCTCCCCATGTCGTCGTGGGGTTTCCTCCGGGTACTCCGGTTTCCCCCCACAGTCCAAAAACATGCTGAGGCTACTTGGACTTACTAAATTGCCCATAGGAATGCATGTGAGAGTGCATGGTGTGTGAGTGTGCCCTGCGATGGGCTGGCCCCCCATCCTGGGTTGTTCCCAGCCTCGTGCCCATTGCTTCCGGGATAGGCTCCGGACCTCCCGCGACCCAGTAGGATAAGCGGTTTGGAAAATGGATGGATGGATGGATAGTTATTAATTATTATACTGCATCCATTTAAAGTGCAATGGGGCAACACCCTAAGGGGTTAACAGCTCTGAAACCAAATGAGACAGGCATGTCCTATGAAGTGTGCTTTGATTAGAGGAACCTGGGGGATAATGCACACCTCCTACATTTTCAGAACAACTTTCTAACAGTTATTAATTAATACATTGTATGCATATTACATGCCATTGGGGCAACACACTAATGTCACGCCCATCCAGGTGGGACCTAGTTACGGAAGGCGATCTTCCGTTGATTATCTCAGCGTCATAAGCAGATCAGACGCGACTCCCGGTGCAAAGTATTGTTGCCGATGTTGTGGAACACTACCGAGCGCTTACTTGTCTCTCATCTCTCCCCATTTCCCATCCTGCTCCGTCTTGCCTGCCTCGTCCGTCCATCCCTCCGGTCCCGTCCTCGTCAACCCGGCCTGCTGATCGTCTTTCTGTCCCTTCCATGTCTGTAGGATTGACTCGACCGGCGATTGACCTCTGGCTTGTCCCACGACCACGATTCTTGTCTCCCGATTTGGCTCTGTTGCTTGTGTCCTTAATAAACCTGCTACGTATCCGCAATCAGGGATCCGCTTGCTTTTTGCCTCCGTCGCATAACGACTAAAACTTAATGCTAATGTGTTAAATGTGATGAAACACGTGATCAAGCAATTCAGCGGCAGTACATTTGCTTTGTCCCACAGTGGACTGCTTAAATCACACCTTACAACTAATTTATGGGTTAATATTGTTATCGATTAACTGTCAATATGTATGAGATGGAGCAATAGCATGTAATATGGATACAATGTAATAATGATAACTGTTAGAGAAAAAGTGATCTTGAACATCCAAGGGGTGTGGAGCAGAGGGACCTTATCAATCAGACTTGTTGATCATCAGCACGTATAATATATGTGAGGCAAATACAGTGTAAATCATAAATCAAATTTCATATAGTTCATATTAAAACAAGGTGTGAATACAGTATTTTTCACTAAATCCTAGACTTAGTGACAGGCCGATAAATCTTCATGAAGCTTTTGAGACGTTCCCCACACGTACTGGGCCGCAACGTCTTTGGAGGCTTCAAACCTATATTTTAAGCCTAGGGGGACACCTAGTGGACTTGAGAATGTACAGCAATACTTTAAACAATCTGAGAGTGACGTCTCCACATTTGCAATGAATGAATGATGTCGTTGGTATCTAATTGACCGTCTGTCTATAACCATAACCACTTAATCCCAACAGGGGTAGCAGGGAGACTAGAACTTATTCTGGGAACAAGGGGCACAGGTGGGAACCAACCTGCCAAACACCACAGGGCACACACATGCACACAACCACAGGGCCACCTTAGAATTGCCAATTAACCTACCGTGCACGCTTTTGGACCATGGAGAAAACCGGAGGCCCCAGCAGAAACCCACATGAACCCGGGGAGTGTAACACAGGCTACATTGCAAAATGATGGTATCAAAAGAGGAAAGGTGTCTGTAAAGCATTCTTGGGATTGCTGTTTGGTTACCTGCGTAAAACGAAAACTTAAGCGTAAATGGAAACTGTTCGATGTGACTTTGGCTACTTTGATTCATTTTTATTCACTTGCCTGGTTTATTTAATTTCTCCCACAATATCTACCCAAATAAACATTTGACTGAAAATATGTTAAAAGGACATGATTTTTATTTTTTTTTTTTACGATTTCAGAGGAAACATTGTAGCCAATGTGTGACTGAAACAAAAGGGAAACGAAAGGTATTCTGTAAGTTTTGTTTCTGCTAGAAATAAACAGAAATATTTGCTTTGTTTTTTAAAGCACTGCGTCATAGTCACTCCTGTTTTAAAGGGATGTGTCATAGTTACTCTTATCTCATGTACATAAAACCGACAGCATTTTCAGACCGAAACTGACAATATCAACAACACACCGAGGTCAAGATTGGCATTAACAGCTTTATTTTGCTGAAATGGCGTAAGTATAATGGGGTAGAGTTTTCTGTGTTATCGGACTTGTATAGACGACTGATCAATTATTTCAATAACAATAACAATGCAAAATACAAAAATGTTTTTCATATTTTGCACCTATAAGATATAGGTCTGTGTACAGAGAATAATAGGCCTAGTTTTAATGTATGGACAGAAAGTTTTGACTAAATATAAAAATGTGAATAGATTAATAGTAGTTTCAACAGGAAATATTAAGTAAATATACTGCTGTAATATAGCAGCTGGGTTGTTAAACCAGTGTTACTGACAATAGTACTGTTTCTCGTTACCTTACAATGCTGCTGTAGGTTGAACCAGGAAGCTGCACTAAGAGAAAAACTTATTCAGCTTCAGTGCCACTTCACCTGGGCTCTCGGGAAAGAGGGCACTGACCTCAGTGACCTGAAAATTAGACTGGAAAATGATATTAATTTCAGTTCAGCTGATCAAGCCGGGGACAAACACTTATTCAGCTTTTTGGCTTTTCTGAACTATTTGCAAGACCAGCCAGAAGAAGCACTTGCTAACTTGGCAAAGGCTGAAGACCACATTCGTAAACACAACAAAGAATGTGAGAAAATGCTCATTGTAACATATGGAAACTTTGCATGGCTGTACTACCACTTGAACGACCATGTAAAATCTATGAGTTATCTGGAGAAGGTGGAAGATATTAGGCAGCGATTTCCAACACAGTCTCCTACTGCTTTTCATGCGGAAGTCTACGGAGAGATGGGATGGACCTTCCTCATGTATTCTAGGATATACCACAAGAAAGCTAAAGAGTGCTTTGAGAAAGCCTTGAAAGAGTATCCAGACAATCCTGACTGGAACTGTGGTTATGCTACAGCGCTGTACCGGGTTGAATTTGAGAGCAACACAACTGCAAATTCACCAGCTGGTAAACAGCTAAGGCGTGCCTTAGAGCTGAGCCCTGGGGATTCTTATATCATGGCACTTTTGGGTCTAAAACTAGCTGAATCTGGGAGATTGAATGAAGCAGAGGAATTGATTAAAAGAGCTCTCATGATTTCACCAGACAAACCCCACATCATACGTTATGTGGCAAAGTTTTTCAGAAGATATGGATCTATGGATAAAGCCATATACCTTGTGAGGCTTGCCCTTGAAAAAACACCCAATTCAGCCTTTCTTCATCATCAAATTGCAACCTGCTATAGGAATAAAAGAATCAACTTGTGCAGAAATAGAGGGGAAAACGTTAATAGAGAAGAGGTTGAATATCTTCTCCGACTTGCCATCTGTCATTGTGAGAAGGCTATTGAGATAAAGTCCTCCTTCGTTACTGCCGTGATAGATCTAGCTTTTTTACATGTAGAGAAGAGAAATCTTCCCAAAGCAGAGGAGCTGTTTCAGGAAGCATTTCAGGTGGCCAGAGAGAAAAATATCAACCTGCAAAATGTCCATCAATGTTATGGTGACTTCCAGCTGTTTAACAAAAGATCAGAGTCTCTGGCCATAGAGCATTACATGAAAGGGTGTCAAATTCAGAAAGATAACACAGTGGGTAAGAAGTGTGTTAAGAAATTGAAAATGATAGCAAAGAGGCGCATTGACTGGAATCCGAGTGATGGGGAAGCTTTTGGGATTCTGGGATATGTTAATAAGCTAAGGGGTGACAAGCTTCAAGCCATAGAGTGCTATGAGAAAGCTCTTTTACATAGTCCAGGGAACGGTGAGTTTCTCACAGCTCTCTGTGAGCTTCGGCTTTCTCTGCACTAGTCGCTGGCCATGTTTACCACTACCTGTGCTCACTCTCTGTAACTCTTTGCACAAGACCTCCATACTAGGCACCATTATGGACTCTCTCCTCATTTGTATATCTCACATAACACTAAAGGTCATCAGAAACATCAGTAAACGAGGCTTGGGCAGGATGCCTGATGCGTTGCCACCAGAGAATGTTCCAGGTTTGATATTACAGGCCTAGAAGAAGCTGACCTCATCAAATGAAGCCTCAAATTACTCACACAGCCAGTCTTGGGCTCTGCCCTCCAAGCTAAGACTGTAAGTCCACAAAAAGTTTTTACACAGCAGTGAACATGAGTGACAAGTTATAAAATCTGAAATGCAAAGGAGCCTCTCTTGGAGCCGATGGTCAAAAAGACGATCGCTGAAATCTAAAGGTGCTCCAGACCTGGGAAACAGCAAACCTGCATAATTCCTGAAATCAATGCATTAGTGAACGCAATTGGATGCTGGGATACATTTATCAAGTAAAAACTATGAAAGGTCCAACTGTACAATGCTATGCAGTGGCTCTATTACATGATCATGCAAATGGAGAGCTGGGAAGCTGGTGTGAGCTTATAATTTGAATATCTGATATTTAAAGTGTTTAACATTTTGCAACCATTATCTTAATTATTATACTGAATGGCGGAAATTATTTCATTGATTATATTTTATGTTAGAGGTATATAACATGCATTATCTTTATAATAATTTTGATGGTTTGTGTACAATCAGTCTCAGAGTTTCAGTTCAAACCAATTAGCAGCTATTATGGAAAAATACATTTTCAGCATATAGACAAAAAACTTTAAATAAAATGAAAAAAATGCACTGCACACCAAATTCGGGGAAATAAATTGTATAATTTACAAACCCATACTTTTATAGCATATTCTGGTGATGTATGATTTTCTGTAACTGTCTGTTTAACTTATTAGGTTCAAATGCATAACTTCTATTTACAGCAGGCACGATGTTTATTAAAAGTGCAACTGCAAACACATGTAAACAACAAGATTTGACTGTTAGACCATTTTGGGCATCACTGCCCTGAGCTTTTCTCTGGCTTTTCCCTCCATCTTTGGCCCTTACTTGCGCTTTTCGCCGTCTTGGAGGACTGCAGTTCGTTTTGGCAGAAATAGATACGACTCGCTTTGGAAACGAACTCTTCATAAGTCACTGAATATATGTTAGGGGGCACAAAATAGTGAAAAACATCAGAATATCCTTGTGACATTACAGTTATTTATAGCAGTTTTGATGTTGTTCTGGTTTTTTCCTTCCCCACCAATCAGGAGTCAGGAGCCGCTTGTGTAGATCTTCAGATTCAGTCTTCATTGCAACAATGAAGTTACAACCAAGGCCGGACACTTAAAGTGTGTCCAGTACTGTTTTACACCAATTTTTATACATTATCTTATTGTGTAACAATATCTCGTCACTTAAGCATCATCATTCCCTCAACCATTCACCGTCGTTGTTTTCTCCCTTGGTCCACACCCCTAGATGATAAGTTTGTCAATCATCTCTTTGACTGGTTGGTGCTTTGGCTCAACATAATGGTGGCGTGACCATCTCTACTCGGTTTTTTTCAATACCCAGCCGTGAACTTTTGGTGAACTCAGGCGAATCCCTTCCTTCAGTAGCAAACCTTGGCAGCGTCTGCTTGTTGCACAGCGTCTGGCTAGAGGGTTAATAATATATTTGTCCTTCGACATAGTGATAAGCTGCAGCACTAATAAAGTACATATCCATACATCGAAGGCTAACAAAATAGCTAACAGATACAGAAACTCCTAAGCCGACACAAGGTGCTAATTCATACTTGTTTTTCGTCACGTTGTGCAGAGCAGTAATTGGTCTGCATTCTCTGAAGGTCACAAGGTCACTCTCTGCACGGTTTACATCAGCTTCTTAACAGAGTCCTAATGATTACATTCTCTATGCGTTACGAAGTGCTAAATAATATTACATAATATCTCACTACTTTCATTGTAAAACAGACGTCGGTTTACATCAGCTTCTTAATAGAGTCGTACAATGTGCAATGGGACAATACATGAATGCGTTCATAACTTTAAAACTAGACAAGACAGGCACATCTAGTGAAGTGTGCTTTGATCAGTGGACTACAGGGAACAATGCAGACCTCTTGGAGTTTTAGATTATTTTTGTCTGTAATAGTTATTAATTATTATACTGCATCCATTTAAAGTGCAATGGGGCAACACCCTAAGGGGTTAACAGCTCTGAAACCAAATGAGACAGGCATGTCCTATGAAGTGTGCTTTGATTAGAGGAACCTGGGGGATAATGCACACCTCCTACATTTTCAGAACAACTTTCTAACAGTTATTAATTAATACATTGTATGCATATTACATGCCATTGGGGCAACACACTAATGTCACGCCCATCCAGGCGGGACCTAGTTACGGAAGGCGATCTTCCGTTGATTATCTCAGCGTCATAAGCAGATCAGACGCGACTCCCGGTGCAAAGTATTGTTGCCGATGTTGTGGAACACTACCGAGCGCTTACTTGTCTCTCATCTCTCCCCATTTCCCATCCTGCTCCGTCTTGCCTGCCTCGTCCGTCCATCCCTCCGGTCCCGTCCTCGTCAACCCAGCCTGCTGATCGTCTTTCTGTCCCTTCCATGTCTGTAGGATTGACTCGACCGGCGATTGACCTCTGGCTTGTCCCACGACCACGATTCTTGTCTCCCGATTTGGCTCTGTTGCTTGTGTCCTTAATAAACCTGCTACGTATCCGCAATCAGGGATCCGCTTGCTTTTTGCCTCCGTCGCATAACGACTAAAACTTAATGCTAATGTGTTAAATGTGATGAAACACGTAATCAAGCAATTCAGCGGCAGTACATTTGCTTTGTCCCACAGTGCACTGCTTAAATCACACCTTACAACTAATTTATGGGTTAATATTGTTATTGATTAACTGTCAAAATGTATGAGATGGAGCAATAGCATGTAATATGGATACAATGTAATAATGATAACTGTTGGAGAAAAAGTGATCTTGAACATCCAAGGGGTGTGGAGCAGAGGGACCTTATCAATCAGACTTGTTGATCATCAGCACGTATAACATATGTGAGGCAAATACAGTGTAAATCATAAATCAAATTTCCTATAGTTCATATTAAAACAAGGTGTGAATACGGTATTTTTCACTAAATCCTAGACTTAGTGACAGGCCGATAAATCTTCATGAAGCTTTTGAGACGTTCCCCACACGTACTGGGCCGCAACGTCTTTGGAGGCTTCAAGCCTATATTTTAAGCCTAGGGAGACACCTAGTGGACTTGAGAATGTACCGCAATACTTTAAACAATCTGAGAGTGACGTCTCCACATTTGCAATGAATGAATGATGTCGTTGGTATCTAATTGACCGTCTGTCTATAACCATAACCACTTAATCCCAACAAGGGTAGCAGGGAGACTAAAACTTATTCTGGGAACAAGGGGCGCAGGTGGGAACCAACCTGCCAAACACCACAGGGCACACACACGCACACAACCACAGGGCCACCTTAGAATTGCTAATTAACCTACCGTGCACGCTTTTGGACCATGTAGGAAACCGGAGGCCCCAGCAGAAACCCACATGAACCCGGGGAGTGTAACGCAGGCTACATTGCAAAATGATGGTATCAAAAGAGGAAAGGTGTCTGTAAAGCATTCTTGGGATTCCTGTTTGTTACCTGCGTAAAACGAAAACTTAAGCGTAAATGGAAACTGTTCGATGTGACTTTGGCTACTTCGATTCATTTTTATTCACTTGCCTGGTTTATTTCATTTCTCCCACAATATCTACCCAAATAAACATTTGACTGAAAATATGTTAAAAGGACAGGATTTTTTTTTTTTTTTTACGATTTCAGAGGAAACATTGTAGCCAATGTGTGACTGAAACAAAAGGGAAACGAAAAGTATTCTGTAAGTTTCGTTTCTGCTAGAAGTAAACAGAAATATTTGCTTTGTTTTTTAAAGCACTGCGTCATAGTCACTCCTGTTTTAAAGCGATGTGTCATAGTCACTCCTATCTCATGTATATAAAACCGACAGCATTTTATCAGATCGGAACCGATGATATCAACAACACACCGAGGTCAAGATTGGCATTAACAGCTTTATTTTGCTGCGATGGCGTAAGTATAATGGGGTAGAGTTTTCTGTGTTATCGGACTTGTATAGACGACTGATCAATTATTTCAATAACAATAACAATGGAAAATGCAAAAATGTTAGTTTCATATTTTGCACCTAGTAGTTTCAACAGGAAATATTAAGTAAATACACTGCTGTAATATAGCAGCTGGGTTGTTAACCAGTGTAACGGACAATAATACTGTTTTTCGTTTCCTTACAATGCTGCTGTAGGTTGAACCAGGAAGCTGCACTAAGAGAAAAACTTAATCAGCTTCAGTGCCACTTCACCTGGGGTCTCCGGGAAGAGGACACTGATCTCAGTGACCTGCAAAATAGACTGGAGGATGATATCAATTTCAGTTCACCTGATCAAGCCGGGGGCAAGCACTTATTTAGCTTTTTGGCTTTTGTGAATTATTTGCAAGACCAGCCAGAAAAAGCACTCGCTAACTTGGCAAAGGCTGAAGACCACATTCGTAAACACAACGAAGAATGCGAGAAGATGCTCATTGTAACATATGGAAACTTTGCATGGCTGTACTACCACTTGAACGACCATGTAAAATCCATGAGTTATCTGGAGAAGGTGGAAGATATTAAGCAGCGATTTCCAACTCCTCCTCCTACTGCATTTCATGCGGAAGTCTACGGAGAGATGGGATGGACCTTCCTCAGGTATTCTAGGACATACCACGAGAATGCTAAAGAGTGCTTTGAGGAAGCCTTGAAAGAGTATCCAGACAATCCTGACTGGAACTGTGGTTATGCTACAGCGCTGTACCGGGTTGAATCTGAGAGCAACACAACTGCAGATTCACCAGCTGGTATACGGCTAAGGCGTGCCTTAGAGCTGAGCCCTGGGGATTCTTATATCATGGCGCTTTTGGGTCTAAAACTAGCTGAATCTGGGAGATTGAATGAGGCAGAGGAATTGATTGAAAGAGCTCTCATGATTTCACCAGACAAACCCCCCAAAAACATCGCAAAGTTTTTCAGAAAACATGGATCTATGGATAAGGCCATAGACCTTTTGAAGCGAGCCCTTGAAGAATCACCCAATTCAGCCTTTAGTCATCATCAAATTGCTGCCTGCTATAGGGATAAAAGAATCAACTTGTGCAAAAATGGAGGGGAAAACAACAATAGAGAAGAGGTTGAACACCTTCTCCTACTTGCCATCCATCATTGTGAGATGGCCATTGAGATGAGGCCCTCCTTCATTATTGCCAGGATAGATCTAGCACTTCTACATGCAGAGAAGAGAAACCTTACCAAAGCAGAGGAGCTGTTTCAGGAAGCATTTCAGGTGGCCAGAGAGATAAATCTCAACCTGCAAGATGTTCATAAATGTTATGGTGACTTCCAGCTGTATAACAAGAGATCAGAGTCTCTGGCCATAGAGCATTACATGAAAGGGTGTCAAATTCGGAGAGATAACAGAGTAGGGGAGCAGTGTGTTCAGAAATTGGAAATGATAGCAAAGAGGCGCATTGACAGGAATCCGAGTGATGGGGAAGCTTTTGGGATTCTGGGATATGTTAATAAGCTAAGGGGTGACAAGCTTCAAGCCATAGAGTGCTATGAGATAGCTCTTTTACATAGCCCAGGGAACGGTGAGTTTCTCACAGCTCTCTGTGAGCTTCGGCTTTCTCTGCACTAGTCGCTGGCCATGTTTACCACTACCTGTGCTCACTCTCTGTAACTCTTTGCACAAGACCTCCATACTAGGCACCATTATGGACTCTCTCCTCATTTTGTATATCTCTCATAACACTAAAGGTCATCAGAAACATCAGTAAACGAGGCTTGGGCAGGATGCCTGATGCGTTGCCACCAGAGAATGTTCCAGGTTTGATATTACAGGCCTAGAAGAAGCTGACCTCATCAAATGAAGCCTCAAATTACTCACACAGCCAGTCTTGGGCTCCGCCCTCCAAGCTAAGACTGTAAGTCCACAAAAAGTTTTTACACAGCAGTGAACATGAGTGACAAGTTATAAAATCTGAAATGCAAAGGAGCCTCTCTTGGAGCCGATGGTCAAAAAGACGATCGCTGAAATCTAAAGGTGCTCCAGACCTGGGAAACGGCAAACCTGCATAATTCCTGAAATCAATGCATTAGTGAACGCAATTGGATGCTGGGATACATTTATCAAGTAAAAACTATGAAAGGTCCAACTGTACAATGCTATGCAGTGGCTCTATTACATGATCATGCAAATGGAGAGCTGGGAAGCTGGTGTGAGCTTATAATTTGAATAGCTGATATTTAAAGTGTTTAACATTGTGTAATCATTATCAAAATTTTTATCATTCAGTATATTAATGTGTATTCGATTTCTTGAGTTTTATTTTATGTTACAGGCATATAACATGCATTATCTTTGTAACTATTTTACTGTACACAAACCATCAGTCTCAAAGTGTCATATAATCTAAACCAATCAGTAGCTATTGTGGAAAATGATTTTTTCATCATACACACACACACACACACACACATACAAAAACTTTACATAAAATGGGAAAAATCCACTCCAAATTGAGGGGAAACACATTATATTAAATAAAAAGATTTAATAAAAAGATATGATTCACTTTGGAAATTAACTCTTCTTATGTAACTGAATATTTGTTAGGGGGCACAAAAGAGCGAATGAAAAAATGGGAATGGCATTGGTTGTGCGACAAGTTTAGCGTTATGTTAAGTATAGCATTTATGTATTTATTTATATATGTATGTCTAAACCAATACCGTATGACACTATTAATTTGAATCACACTCCAATGTGAATGAAACAATCTATTCTAATGACTTGTTGCTTGATTTTAATGGCTTGGTATTGCTATTGTCACGATCTTCAAATAAACATTTCAATGACATCTAAAAACGTTTTTTAAATGATCATTTTAAATACAACATATTGTTGTGAGCTTGTTTCGTACAAAATGTGCCCCAAAACACAGCCCAACTTTTTCTATTTAAAAATGTATACATTTATTATGAATTACAAATGCATTTAAATTAAGTTAAATATTGTTCCATGACAGATTTTTTTCCTCTCCAGTATTCAAATCCCACTGGGGTGATGCAATATTCTAAACGGCGTTAATTCCCACTTCAGGGGAAACGAAACTTGTTCTGTTAATCTGGCTTTTGCAAATATTTATTTTGGATTTAAATTAACCGGATGCGTTGTAGTCACTCCTGTGTCATTTAAGTAAGACCGACAGCGTTTTGTCAGACCGAAAAGGACGTTATCAACGACACACCGAAGTCGGGTTTTACACTAACAGCTTTATCTTGCTGCAATGGCGTAAGTATATACTGCGACCGTTCATTAATTTCAATAAGAATAACAATACAAAATGAAAAATATTAGTTTCATATTAATTGCACATATAAAATAAACATTTACAGAGAATATCTTTGATGTTTTGACAGGATGTTTTGACTAACTGTTTTGAGTTTGAAATGCATGGTCTGTTGTTGGTATGACAGCAGAATCTAATTATATTATAGTTTTTTTAAGATTATATTTAGCATAAGTGTTTCTATAAGTGTACTTGTGACTAATGGCTTGAATTGCAAAACTATGGTACTATGAAAAAGAGGAAAGCCTGCGTAAGAAAACAAGCGTAAATAGAAACTGTTCAATAAATGAACAGTTTACACCACAAACACGCGAGTAATGTCTTGCAACGTCAATAGGCGATAGGAATGTTTCGGCTCCATGATAATCTAGTGACCAACCATCGTATATGTGGTCTGTTATTGACCAAAATGTTACGCAGCGCATAACTATATATTTGAGGTGAGAAAAATGACAAGACCTATATTTGTTAATTTTATCATACATAGTGATTATTGTAGGTTGCATTGATATTTTTTACTACTGGAGTGTCAGAAACAGAAGAGAAGACATGTATTTAGTTCATGAACATTCCACAAACCCAGTCTGTCACCATCAGGTGCTTTTTTTTGGTTGCTATGGGACTGTCAAACAAATATCAAATGTCATATCATGTTTACTGCTTACATGCACAGCAGCTGAAAAGACCCTGCAAAGGCAATCTGGTGAGATTTGGGTGTAACACCGGCTACATTGGAAAATGATGGTATCAAAAGAGGAAAGGTGTCTGTAAAGCATTCTTGGGATTCCTGTTTGGTTACCTGCGTAAAACGAAAACTTAAGCGTAAATGGAAACTGTTCAATGTGACTTCGGCTACTTCAATTCATAGTATGTTACTCATAGTCAGAGTTAAATATGTTTTCATAATAAAAAATTACATGTTTAGTGAGTACAACATGTATGCATTTTGATTGCAAATAACACAAAGAGGGTTGTATTCTAAAGAGGTCTCAGATTTGCATTAAGTCTTGTTTTCATTAGTTGGCTATATATTCTAGAGATTTACATCTAACTTTGCATACAGTGGTATTTAGGTTTTTCACTAGCAATGTAGCAAGCAATGTAGCAAGCAATGTAGCAAGCAATGTAGCAAGCAATGTAGCAAGCAATGTAGCCAATGTGCGACTTTTGAAACAAAAGGAAAACGAAAGGTTAGTTTGGTTTTGCTAAAAGCAAACAGCAATATTTGCTTTGTTTTTTAAAAGGATCCATCCTAGTTACTCCCGTCTCATGTATTTAAAACCAACAGCATTTTATGAGACTGGATATACCTCTGTGATAAAGCAACTGGGTTGTTAAACGAGTTTGGCACATTACTGACAATAATACTGTTTCTCGTTTGCCAACAATGCTGCTGTAGGTTGAACCAGGAAGCTTCACTAAAAAGAAAACTTATTCAGCTTCAGTGCCACTTCACCTGGGGTCTCCGGAAAGAGGACACTGACCTCAGTGAGTTGCAAAATAGACTGGAGGATGATGTCAGTTTCAGTTCACCTGATCAAGCTGGGGACAAACACTTACTTAGCTTTTTGGCTTTTGTGAATTATTTGCAAGACCAGCCAGAAGAAGCACTCGCTAACTTGGCAAAGGCTGAAGACCACATTCGTAAACACAATGAAGAATGCGAGAAGATGCTCATTGTAACATATGGAAACTTTGCATGGCTGTACTACCACTTGAACGACCATGTAAAATCTATGAGTTATCTGGAGAAGGTGGAAGATATTAGGCAGCGATTTCCAACACAGTCTCCTACTGCTTTTCATGCGGAAGTCTACGGAGAAATGGGATGGACCTTCCTCATGTATTCTAGGATGTACCACGAGAAAGCTAAAGAGTGCTTTGAGAAAGCCTTGAAAGAGTATCCAGACAATCCTGACTGGAACTGTGGTTATGCTACAGCGCTGTACCGGGCTGAATATGAGAGCAACACAACTGCAGATTCACCAGCTGGTAAACAGCTAAGGCATGCCTTAGAGCTGAGCCCTGGGGATTCTTATATCATGGCACTTTTGGGTCTAAAACTAGCTGAATCTGGGAGATTGAATGAGGCAGAGGAATTGATTGAAAGAGCTCTCATGATTTCACCAGACAAACCCCACATCATACGTTATGTGGCAAAGTTTTTCAGAGAACATGGATCTATGGATAAGGCCATAGACCTTTTGAAGCTTGCCCTTGAAAAAACACCCAATTCAGCCTTTCTTCATCATCAAATTGCTGCCTGCTATAGGAATAGAAGATTCAACTTGCGCAGAAATCGAGGGGAAAACAACAATAGAGAAGAGGTTGAACACCTTCTCCTACTTGCCATCCATCATTGTGAGAAGGCTATTGAGATGAAGTCCTCCTTCATTTATGCCTTGATAGATCTAGCTCTTTTACATGCAGAGAAGAGAAACCTCACCAAAGCAGAGGAGCTGTTTCAGGAAGCATTTCAGGTGGCCAGAGCAAAAAATGACAACTTGCAAAATGTCCATAAATGTTATGGTGACTTCCAGCTGTATAACGAAGGATCAGAGTCTCTGGCCATAAAGCATTACATGAAAGGGTGTGAAATTCAGAAAGATAGCAAAGTGTGTGAGAAGTGTGTTAAGAAATTGGAAATGATAGCAAAGAGGCGCATTGACAGGAATCCGAGTGATGGGGAAGCTTTTGGGATTCTGGGATATGTTAATAAGCTAAGGGGTGACAAGCTTCAAGCCATAGAGTGCTATGAGAAAGCTCTTTTACATAGCCCAGGGAACGGTGAGTTTCTCACAGCTCTCTGTGACCTTCGGCTTTCTCTGCACTAGTCGCTTGCCATGTTTACCACTACCTGTGCTCACTCTCTGTAACTCTTTGCACAAGACCTCCATACTAGGCACCATTATGGTTTCTCTCCTCATTTGCATATCTCACATAGCACTCAAGGTCATCTGAAGCATTGTTAAGCCTCATCAAATAAAGCCTCAAATTACTCACACAGCCAGTCTTGGGCTCCGCCCTCCAAGCTAAAACTGTAAGTCCACAAAAAGTTTTTACACAGCAGGGAACATGAGTGACAAGTTATAAAATCTGAAATGCAAAGAAGCCTCTCTTGGAGCCGATGGACCTGGGATACGGCAAACCTGCATAATTCCTGAAATCAATGCATTAGTGAATGCAATTGGATGCTGGGATACATTTATCAAGTAAAAACTATCAAAGGTCAAACTGTACAATGCTATGCAATGGCTCTGTTACATGATCTTGCAAATTGAGAGCTGGGAAGCTGGTGTGATCTTATAATTTGAATATCTGATATTTAAAGTGTTTAAAATTGTGTAATCATTATCTTAATTAATATACTGAATGGCAGAAATTATTCAATTGATTATATTTTATTATATGTTAGAGGTATATAACATGCATTATCTTTATAATCATTTTGATGGTTTGTGTACAATCAGTCTCAGAGTTTCAGTTCAAACCAATCAGTAGCTATTATGAAAAATACATTATCAGCATATAGACAAAAAACTTTAAGTAAAATGAAAAAAATGCACTGCACACCAAATTCGGGGAAATAAATTGTATAATTTAAAAAGCCATACTTTTTATAGCATATTCTGGTGATGTATGATTTTCTGTAACTGTCTGTTTAACTTATTAGGTTCAAATGCATAACTTCTATTTACAGCAGGCACGATGTTTATTAAAAGTGCAACTGCAAACACATGTAAACAACAAGATTTCACTGTTAGACCATTTTGGGCATCACTGCCCTGAGCTTTTCTCTGGCTTTTCCCTCCATCTTTGGCCCTTACTTGCGCTTTTCGCCGTCTTGGAGGACTGCAGTTCGTTTTGGCAGAAATAGATACGACTCGCTTTGGAAACGAACTCTTCATAAGTCACTGAATATATGTTAGGGGGCACAAAATAGTGAAAAACATCAGAATATCCTTGTGACATTACAGTTATTTATAGCAGTTTTGATGTTGTTCTGGTTTTTTCCTTCCCCACCAATCAGGAGTCAGGAGCCGCTTGTGTAGATCTTCAGATTCAGTCTTCATTGCAACAATGAAGTTACAACCAAGGCCGGACACTTAAAGTGTGTCCAGTACTGTTTTACACCAATTTTTATACATTATCTTATTGTGTAACAATATCTCGTCACTTAAGCATCATCATTCCCTCAACCATTCACCGTCGTTGTTTTCTCCCTTGGTCCACACCCCTAGATGATAAGTTTGTCAATCATCTCTTTGACTGGTTGGTGCCTCGGGTCAACATAATGGTGGCCTGACCATCTCTGCTCAGTTTTTTTAAATACCCAGCCGTGAACTTTTGGTGAACTCAGGCGAATCCCTTCCTTCAGTAGCAAACCGTGGCAGCGTCTGCTTGTTGCACATCGTCTGGCTAGAGGGTTAATAATATATTTGTCCTTCAACATAGTGATAAGCTGCAGCACCAATAAAGTACATATCCATACATCGAAGGCTAACAAAATAGCTAGCAGATACAGAAACTTCTAAGCTGACACAAGGTGCTAATTCATACTTGTTTTTCGTCACGTTGTGCACAGCAGTAATTGGTCTGCATTCTCTGAAGGTCACAAGGTCACTCTCTGCACGGTTTACATCAGCTTCTTAACAGAGTCCTAATGATTACATTCTCTATGCGTTATGAAGTGCTAAATAATATTACATAATATCTCACTACTTTCATTGTAAAGCAGACGTCGGTTTACATCAGCTTCTTAATAGAGTCGTACAATGTACAATGGGACAATACATGAATGTGTTCATAACTTTAAAACTAGACAAGACAGGCACATCTAATGAAGTGTGCTTTGATCAGTGGACTACAGGGAACAATGCACACCTCTTGGAGTTTTAGATTATTTTTGTCTGTAATAGTTATTAATTAAGGGGGCGGCATGGTGGTGCAGTGGTTAGCACTGTTGCCTCACACCTCTGGGACCCGGGTTCGAATCTCCGCCTGGGTTACATGTGTGTGGAGTTTGCATGTTCTCCCCATGTCGTCGTGGGGTTTCCTCCGGGTACTCCGGTTTCCCCCCACAGTCCAAAAACATGCTGAGGCTACTTGGACTTACTAAATTGCCCATAGGAATGCATGTGAGAGTGCATGGTGTGTGAGTGTGCCCTGCGATGGGCTGGCCCCCCATCCTGGGTTGTTCCCAGCCTCGTGCCCATTGCTTCCGGGATAGGCTCCGGACCTCCCGCGACCCAGTAGGATAAGCGGTTTGGAAAATGGATGGATGGATGGATAGTTATTAACTATTATACTGCATCCATTTAAAGTGCAATGGGGCAACACCCTAAGGGGTTAACAGCTCTGAAACCAAATGAGACAGGCATGTCCTATGAAGTGTGCTTTGATTAGAGGAACCTGGGGGATAATGCACACCTCCTACATTTTCAGAACAACTTTCTAACAGTTATTAATTAATACATTGTATGCATATTACATGCCATTGGGGCAACACACTAATGTCACGCCCATCCAGGTGGGACCTAGTTACGGAAGGCGATCTTCCGTTGATTATCTCAGCGTCATAAGCAGATCAGACGCGACTCCCGGTGCAAAGTATTGTTGCCGATGTTGTGGAACACTACCGAGCGCTTACTTGTCTCTCATCTCTCCCCATTTCCCATCCTGCTCCGTCTTGCCTGCCTCGTCCGTCCATCCCTCCGGTCCCGTCCTCGTCAACCCGGCCTGCTGATCGTCTTTCTGTCCCTTCCATGTCTGTAGGATTGACTCGACCGGCGATTGACCTCTGGCTTGTCCCACGACCACGATTCTTGTCTCCCGATTTGGCTCTGTTGCTTGTGTCCTTAATAAACCTGCTACGTATCCGCAATCAGGGATCCGCTTGCTTTTTGCCTCCGTCGCATAACGACTAAAACTTAATGCTAATGTGTTAAATGTGATGAAACACGTGATCAAGCAATTCAGCGGCAGTACATTTGCTTTGTCCCACAGTGGACTGCTTAAATCACACCTTACAACTAATTTATGGGTTAATATTGTTATCGATTAACTGTCAATATGTATGAGATGGAGCAATAGCATGTAATATGGATACAATGTAATAATGATAACTGTTAGAGAAAAAGTGATCTTGAACATCCAAGGGGTGTGGAGCAGAGGGACCTTATCAATCAGACTTGTTGATCATCAGCACGTATAATATATGTGAGGCAAATACAGTGTAAATCATAAATCAAATTTCATATAGTTCATATTAAAACAAGGTGTGAATACAGTATTTTTCACTAAATCCTAGACTTAGTGACAGGCCGATAAATCTTCATGAAGCTTTTGAGACGTTCCCCACACGTACTGGGCCGCAACGTCTTTGGAGGCTTCAAACCTATATTTTAAGCCTAGGGGGACACCTAGTGGACTTGAGAATGTACAGCAATACTTTAAACAATCTGAGAGTGACGTCTCCACATTTGCAATGAATGAATGATGTCGTTGGTATCTAATTGACCGTCTGTCTATAACCATAACCACTTAATCCCAACAGGGGTAGCAGGGAGACTAGAACTTATTCTGGGAACAAGGGGCACAGGTGGGAACCAACCTGCCAAACACCACAGGGCACACACATGCACACAACCACAGGGCCACCTTAGAATTGCCAATTAACCTACCGTGCACGCTTTTGGACCATGGAGAAAACCGGAGGCCCCAGCAGAAACCCACATGAACCCGGGGAGTGTAACACAGGCTACATTGCAAAATGATGGTATCAAAAGAGGAAAGGTGTCTGTAAAGCATTCTTGGGATTGCTGTTTGGTTACCTGCGTAAAACGAAAACTTAAGCGTAAATGGAAACTGTTCGATGTGACTTTGGCTACTTTGATTCATTTTTATTCACTTGCCTGGTTTATTTAATTTCTCCCACAATATCTACCCAAATAAACATTTGACTGAAAATATGTTAAAAGGACATGATTTTTATTTTTTTTTTTTACGATTTCAGAGGAAACATTGTAGCCAATGTGTGACTGAAACAAAAGGGAAACGAAAGGTATTCTGTAAGTTTTGTTTCTGCTAGAAATAAACAGAAATATTTGCTTTGTTTTTTAAAGCACTGCGTCATAGTCACTCCTGTTTTAAAGGGATGTGTCATAGTTACTCTTATCTCATGTACATAAAACCGACAGCATTTTCAGACCGAAACTGACAATATCAACAACACACCGAGGTCAAGATTGGCATTAACAGCTTTATTTTGCTGAAATGGCGTAAGTATAATGGGGTAGAGTTTTCTGTGTTATCGGACTTGTATAGACGACTGATCAATTATTTCAATAACAATAACAATGCAAAATACAAAAATGTTTTTCATATTTTGCACCTATAAGATATAGGTCTGTGTACAGAGAATAATAGGCCTAGTTTTAATGTATGGACAGAAAGTTTTGACTAAATATAAAAATGTGAATAGATTAATAGTAGTTTCAACAGGAAATATTAAGTAAATATACTGCTGTAATATAGCAGCTGGGTTGTTAAACCAGTGTTACTGACAATAGTACTGTTTCTCGTTACCTTACAATGCTGCTGTAGGTTGAACCAGGAAGCTGCACTAAGAGAAAAACTTATTCAGCTTCAGTGCCACTTCACCTGGGCTCTCAAGAAAGAGGGCACTGACCTCAGTGACCTGAAAATTAGACTGGAAAATGATATTAATTTCAGTTCAGCTGATCAAGCCGGGGACAAACACTTATTCAGCTTTTTGGCTTTTCTGAACTATTTGCAAGACCAGCCAGAAGAAGCACTTGCTAACTTGGCAAAGGCTGAAGACCACATTCGTAAACACAACAAAGAATGTGAGAAAATGCTCATTGTAACATATGGAAACTTTGCATGGCTGTACTACCACTTGAACGACCATGTAAAATCTATGAGTTATCTGGAGAAGGTGGAAGATATTAGGCAGCGATTTCCAACACAGTCTCCTACTGCTTTTCATGCGGAAGTCTACGGAGAGATGGGATGGACCTTCCTCATGTATTCTAGGATATACCACAAGAAAGCTAAAGAGTGCTTTGAGAAAGCCTTGAAAGAGTATCCAGACAATCCTGACTGGAACTGTGGTTATGCTACAGCGCTGTACCGGGTTGAATTTGAGAGCAACACAACTGCAAATTCACCAGCTGGTAAACAGCTAAGGCGTGCCTTAGAGCTGAGCCCTGGGGATTCTTATATCATGGCACTTTTGGGTCTAAAACTAGCTGAATCTGGGAGATTGAATGAAGCAGAGGAATTGATTAAAAGAGCTCTCATGATTTCACCAGACAAACCCCACATCATACGTTATGTGGCAAAGTTTTTCAGAAGATATGGATCTATGGATAAAGCCATATACCTTGTGAGGCTTGCCCTTGAAAAAACACCCAATTCAGCCTTTCTTCATCATCAAATTGCAACCTGCTATAGGAATAAAAGAATCAACTTGTGCAGAAATAGAGGGGAAAACGTTAATAGAGAAGAGGTTGAATATCTTCTCCGACTTGCCATCTGTCATTGTGAGAAGGCTATTGAGATAAAGTCCTCCTTCGTTACTGCCGTGATAGATCTAGCTTTTTTACATGTAGAGAAGAGAAATCTTCCCAAAGCAGAGGAGCTGTTTCAGGAAGCATTTCAGGTGGCCAGAGAGAAAAATATCAACCTGCAAAATGTCCATCAATGTTATGGTGACTTCCAGCTGTTTAACAAAAGATCAGAGTCTCTGGCCATAGAGCATTTCATGAAAGGGTGTCAAATTCAGAAAGATAACACAGTGGGTAAGAAGTGTGTTAAGAAATTGAAAATGATAGCAAAGAGGCGCATTGACTGGAATCCGAGTGATGGGGAAGC
Organism: Brienomyrus brachyistius; assembly: GCF_023856365.1. Classification (NCBI taxonomy): domain Eukaryota; kingdom Metazoa; phylum Chordata; class Actinopteri; order Osteoglossiformes; family Mormyridae; genus Brienomyrus; species Brienomyrus brachyistius. Next base: position 47,827 of record NW_026042552.1, on the reverse strand, counting down.
TTTTGGGATTCTGGGATATGTTAATAAGCTAAGGGGTGACAAGCTTCAAGCCATAGAGTGCTATGAGAAAGCTCTTTTACATAGCCCAGGGAACGGTGAGTTTCTCACAGCTCTCTGTGAGCTTCGGCTTTCTCTGCACTAGTCGCTGGCCATGTTTACCACTACCTGTGCTCACTCTCTGTAACTCTTTGCACAAGACCTCCATACTAGGCACCATTATGGACTCTCTCCTCATTTTGTATATCTCTCATAACACTAAAGGTCATCAGAAACATCAGTAAACGAGGCTTGGGCAGGATGCCTGATGCGTTGCCACCAGAGAATGTTCCAGGTTTGATATTACAGGCCTAGAAGAAGCTGACCTCATCAAATGAAGCCTCAAATTACTCACACAGCCAGTCTTGGGCTCTGCCCTCCAAGCTAAGACTGTAAGTCCACAAAAAGTTTTTACACAGCAGTGAACATGAGTGACAAGTTATAAAATCTGAAATGCAAAGGAGCCTCTCTTGGAGCCGATGGTCAAAAAGACGATCGCTGAAATCTAAAGGTGCTCCAGACCTGGGAAACAGCAAACCTGCATAATTCCTGAAATCAATGCATTAGTGAACGCAATTGGATGCTGGGATACATTTATCAAGTAAAAACTATGAAAGGTCCAACTGTACAATGCTATGCAGTGGCTCTATTACATGATCATGCAAATGGAGAGCTGGGAAGCTGGTGTGAGCTTATAATTTGAATATCTGATATTTAAAGTGTTTAACATTTTGCAACCATTATCTTAATTATTATACTGAATGGCGGAAATTATTTCATTGATTATATTTTATGTTAGAGGTATATAACATGCATTATCTTTATAATCATTTTGATGGTTTGTGTACAATCAGTCTCAGAGTTTCAGTTCAAACCAATCAGTAGCTATTATGGAAAAACACATTTTCAGCATATAGACAAAAAACTTTAAGTAAAATGAAAAAAAATGCACTGCACACCAAATTCGGGGAAATAAATTGTATAATTTACAAACCCATACTTTTTATAGCATATTCTGGTGATGTATAATTTTCTGTAACTGACTGTTTAACTTATTAGGTTCAAATGCATAACTTCTATTTACAGCAGGCACGATGTTTATTAACAGTGCAACTGCAAACACATGTAAACAATAAGATTTGACTGTTAGACCATTTTGGGCATCACTGCCCTGAGCTTTTCTCTGGCTTTTCCCTCCATCTTTGGCCCTTACTTGCGCTTTTCGCCGTCTTGGAGGACTGCAGTTCGTTTTGGCAGAAATAGATACGACTCGCTTTGGAAACGAACTCTTCATAAGTCACTGAATATATGTTAGGGGGCACAAAATAGTGAAAAACATAAGAATATCCTTGTGACATTACAGTTATTTATAGCAGTTTTGATGTTGTTCTGGTTTTTTCCTTCCCCACCAATCAGGAGTCAGGAGCCGCTTGTGTAGATCTTCAGATTCAGTCTTCATTGCAACAATGAAGTTACAACCAAGGCCGGACACTTAAAGTGTGTCCAATACTGTTTTACACCAATTTTTATACATTTTCTTATTGTGTAACAATATCTCGTCACTTAAGCATCATCATTCCCTCAACCATTCACCGTCGTTGTTTTCTCCCTTGGTCCACACCCCTAGATGAAAAGTTTGTCAATCATCTCTTTGACTGGTTGGTGCCTCGGGTCAACATAATGGTGGCCTGACCATCTCTACTCAGTTTTTTTAAATACCCAGCCGTGAACTTTTGGTGAACTCAGGCGAATCCCTTCCTTCAGTAGCAAACCTTGGCAGCGTCTGCTAGTTGCACAGCGTCTGGCTAGAGGGTTAATAATATATTTGTCCTTCAACATAGTGATAAGCTGCAGCACCAATAGAGTACATATCCATACATCGAAGGCTAACAAAATAGCTAACAGATACAGAAACTTCTAAGGCAACACAAGGTGCTAATTCATACTTGTTTTTCGTCACGTTGTGCACAGCAGTAATTGGTCTGCATTCTCTGAAGGTCACAAGGTCTCTCTCTGCACAGTTTACATCAGCTTCTTAACAGAGTCCTAATGATTACATTCTCTATGCGTTATGAAGTGCTAAATAAAATTACATAATATCTCACTACTTTTATTGTAAAACAGACGCCGGGTAGCTAGTTAACAGCCAGATAGTCCGTCCTCCTGAAATGTTTTAATATAAATGAATTGATCGGGGTTGTTTTCTGCTGCTCTGGAGGGAGTGGCGGGCGTCAGCAGAACCTCGCCTGGGACGCCAGAACACCCAGAGCCTGCGGTGCTTCTCCACAATACCTACCCCGAAAAACATTTTACTGAATATCAGCGTCTTCAGGTTTTAGCAGCAAATAATGTAGCCTCAGCGCGGCTTTTGAAGCTATATACATATATCCTGCCAATATCTTAATTTCTTTGACCTAACTATATACAGTAGCTTTGTCCGTCTTCAGTGTGTTCGTAAAACAAAATCTTTTGAATTGGCAGGCTGCATGGTCTGAATATAAAATAAGTAGTACATTTATAGACTGCTGTAAATATAGCATTCCTCAAATGCTACGGCAAATCTTATAGCACATTTCGTTGAATAAATCCCACTTCAAAGGAAACGAAACTTGTTCCGTTACTTTCGTTTTTGCAGAAAGCGAAAGACAATGTTTGCTTTATTTTCAAAGCGGCAGCGTCGTACTGACTCGTGCGTCAAGTAAGACCGACAGCGTTTTGTCAGACCGAAAAGGACGTTATCAACGACACACCGAAGTCGGGTTTTACACTAACAGCTTTATCTTGCTGCAATGGCGTAAGTATACTGCTGTAGCGTTTTCTGTCTTCTGTCTTGTATAGGCAACCGTTCATTAATTTCAATAAGAATGACAATACAAAATGAAATAAATGTTAGTTTCATATTAATTTCTCGTACGTATAAGCTATACATTTACAGAGAATAATATCCTTAATGTTTGGACAGAAGGTTTTGAATAACTAAATATGGAAAATGAGAAGTAGCTAGATTAATAGTTTCCCTCGACAAGCAGTATCATATGGAAGCCCGTTTCCACCACAAAAAGAAAAAAAAAAGTCATAATAACGAGAAACTTTCTCATTATTACGACTTAGTATCTCATAAAAACGAGAAACTTTCTAATTATTACGACGGCTTAGTATCTAATAATGAGAAACTTTCTCATTATTACGACTTAGTATCTCATAATAACGAGAAACTTTCTGATTATTATGAATTAGTATCCCATTATTACGAGAAACTTTTTTTTTCAACGAGAATTTTTTTTAAGGAGAATTTTTTTTTTTTTTTTTTTTTTTTTTTTTTTTACAACGAGAATTTTTTTTTTATGACTTTCTGAGTCCTTCTTCCGTTTCCGGAGTGAGCTCGAAGCCTTTCATGCCTCATTCAGTGCGTCTCATGCATCATGTCTCATCCAGTGTCTCATACCTCATGCAGTGTGTCTCACGCCTCATGTTTCCTGCAATCATATACTGGATAAGCAGTTATGGAAGAAGTATGGATGGATGGATGGATGTTGTGGAAACAGAAGAAGCCTCAGAAGGTCATTTAAGTAGAAGTCATGAAAAAAAAATTCTTGTAAAAAAAAAAAAAATTCTCATAATAATGGGATACTAAGTCATAATGAGAAAGTTTCTCGTTATTATGACTTATTTTTTTCTTTTTGTGGCGGAAACGGACTTCCATAGTATTATGTAGATATATCTGTGAAAAAGCAACAGCATTGTTCAGTATAATGTTGCACATTACGGAAAATAATACTGTGTCTCGTTTCCTTACAATGCTGCTGTAGGTTGAACCAGGAAACTGCACTAAGAGAAAAAAAAGAGAAAGTTTTGACTAAATATAAAAATATGAATAGATTAATAGTAGTTTCAACAGGAAATATTAAGTAAATATACTGCTGTAATATAGCAGCTAGGTTGTTAAACCAGTGTTACTGACAATAGTACTGTTTCTCGTTACCTTACAATGCTGCTGTAGGTTGAACCAGGAAACTGCACTAAGAGGAAAACTTATTCAGCTTCAGTGCCACTTCACCTGGGCTCTCCGGAAAGAGGACACTGATCTCAGTGACTTGCAAAATAGACTGGAGGATGATGTCAGTTTCAGTTCAGCTGATCAAGCCGGGGACAAACACTTATTCAGCTTTTTGGCTTTTCTGAACTATTTGCAAGACCAGCCAGAAGAAGCACTTGCTAACTTGGCAAAGGCTGAAGACCACATTCGTAAACACAACAAAGAATGTGAGAAAATGCTCATTGTAACATATGGAAACTTTGCATGGCTGTACTACCACTTGAACGACCATGCAAAATCTATGAGTTATCTGGAGAAGGTGGAAGATATTAAGCAGCGATTTCCAACACAGTCTCCTACTGCTTTTCATGCGGAAGTCTACGGAGAGATGGGATGGACCTTCCTCATGTATTCTAGGATATACCACGAGAAAGCTAAAGAGTGCTTTGAGAAAGCCTTGAAAGAGTATCCAGACAATCCTGACTGGAACTGTGGTTATGCTACAGCGCTGTACCGGGTTGAATCTGAGAGCAACACAACTGCAGATTCACCAGCTGGTAAACAGCTAAGGCGTGCCTTAGAGCTGAGCCCTGGGGATTCTTATATCATGGCGCTTTTGGGTCTAAAACTAGCTGAATCTGGGAGATTGAATGAAGCAGAGGAATTGATTAAAAGAGCTCTCATGATTTCACCAGACAAACCCCACATCATACGTTATGTGGCAAAGTTTTTCAGAGAACATGGATCTATGGATAAGGCCATAGACCTTTTGAAGCTTGCCCTTGAAGAAACACCCAATTCAGCCTTTCTTCATCATCAAATTGCAGTCTGCTATAGGAATAAAAGAATCAACTTGTGCAGAAATGGAGGGAAAAACAATAGAGAAGAGGTTGAACACCTTCTCCTCCTTGCGATGCATCATTTTCAGATGGCCATTGAGATGAGGCCCTCCTTCCTTATTGCCATGATAGATCTAGCTCTTCTACATGCAGAGAAGGGTAATTTCACCAAAGCAGAGGAGCTGTTTCAGGAAGCATTTCAGGTGGCCAGAGCGAAAAATCTCAACCTGCAAGATGTTCATAAAAGTTATGGTAACTTCCAGCTGTATCACAAGAGATCAGCGTCTCTGGCCATAGAGCATTTCATGAAAGGGTGTCAAATTCGGAAAGATAACAGAACAGGGGAGCAGTGTGTTCAGAAATTGGAAATGATAGCAAAGTGGCGCATTGACAGGAATCCGAGTGATGGGGAAGCTTTTGGGATTCTGGGATATGTTAATAAGCTAAGGGGTGACAAGCTTCAAGCCATAGAGTGCTATGAGAAAGCTCTTTTACATAGCCCAGGGAACGGTGAGTTTCTCACAGCTCTCTGTGAGCTTCGGCTTTCTCTGCACTAGTCGCTGGCCATGTTTACCACTACCTGTGCTCACTTTCTGTAACTCTTTGCACAAGACCTCCATACTAGGCACCATTATATATTCTCTCCTCATTTGCATATCTCACAGCACTCAAGGTCATCTGAAGCATTGTTAAACCTCATCAAATAAAGCCTCAAGTTCCTCACACAGCCAGTCTTGGGCTCCGTCCTCCAAGCTAAGACTGTAAGTCCACAAACGGTTTTTACACAGCAGTGAATATGGGTGACAATTAGCAAAATTTTAAATGCAAAGGAGCCTCTCTTGAAGTCGAAGGTCAAAAAGACGATCGCTGAAATCTAAAGGTGCTCAAGGCCTGGGAAACCTGCACATTTCCTGAAATCAGCGCAACAGTGAAGACAATTGAATGTTGTGATACGTTTATCAAGTAAAAACTAAGAATGTTCCCGGGAGTGTTCATCATTAGATATCACAGACCTGTAGCAGCCAGTAATGTAATAACTGCCAATACTGTAACTGCTAATACCATAATAGTGTTTCTATTCTTGATATAATAAAGGTCAATAATGTTACAACTAGCCATTAATGTAATACGTTTTCTGAGATATATAACACAATAACCATTTTCCAATATTGGTCACTTATTACATTCTCGCCTTTTGTTACATTAAGAACTGAGAAATTAATTGTTATTGGCATATTATTACATTATTGGTAGTTATCGCTGAATATATGCATTTTATTTTTTACTATACAATAGATGGAATATGCCCATTCTCTGTCTACCGATAGCGTTTCACAGGACCAATGATAGGATGTTTTATGAAGTTGTTTAACTTGCATCTCCATTGGATGTCAGAAGCATCAATCAAAGCCAAGCATTTCCCGCCTCTTATTTGGAGAAGCGTCCACTAATTTTCCTCAGCTAATAACTGTCACTTGAAGTCAGAAGAAAGTGTTCTTCGCAGTTTGTTTGGGTCAGATGCAGCTGTCAAGGTAAAGTAACACCCTAAGCTTCTTGTCTGAAAACAGTATTTATGTTTGTACTAGTTAACATATGTATTTAGGATGGTTGTTTGCATGGAAGACTTTATATGGCTAATTTTAACAACAACATTCATAGCTAAATAAAATAGTAAGACAAGGCTCTGGTTAGATCCAAATATTTATACTAGCCATGGATGACATAAGCAAAATAAATGTACATCATTATAATGCATGATAATGAAACCATGTACCGTATTTGCTGTGAACAATCCCTGCAAGTCCATTAAAAGCATTAAACTGTTCACTGATGGTTATGTAAAAACAAGTCTCCATGTAAACTGTGCTTCTAGGATCATGGTTCCGACAGCTCACCTTGTATGGTCTGTGTGACAGATACATTGTATGTCCATCTCCAGTGCTTGTGATTTACTGTCCTGGCAGCTTCGGAGAGAAGACAGAGGGGCGGCAGTCAGGAAATTGGGGGGGCACGGGGTTTAATCAAAGGGTAGATATACACAGGCAAACACGCACTGACTTTACAATGACCCGACTGGGGAAACAAACTTAAAAGCAGGCTTAAATACATTGAACTAATGAGAACAACAGGAAACACCTGGTGAACGAAGGGGCGTGGCACACGGAAGGAGCGGACGATGGGGGCAGGACAAAAATGGTAATGCTGTCACCAAAAAAAAATCCAAATTTATTATTCACCGATTACAATAATGGCATTTTTTCTGTGCGTACATGCCAAGTCAATTTTCCATAGCACATTTTTAAACTTGTGTATTTGGTAACTTACCAGACTAAATCTTATATTGGCCCAGGGCACAAATCTACGAGAAGAGGTGACCTTTGGTGCCAGATAAATGCAAAAATGTCATGGAAAAGGGAAACAGATGGTTGTGTCGAGTGGGGACGACACGTCACACTCCTACTGATTTCACCCCTCCCGGCAACTAGCATACTGTTACGTACATTATCTTTGCTGCTATCCTGATTGCACACAAAGCATCAGTCTCAAAATATCATCTCTCAATCTGACTATTATAGTATTTTTATTTATTTATATAGTATCATTATACTAAAGTATTTTTTTCAGCACATGGACAAAAAAACATAAAATGGACAACAGTGTGTTTTATTAGATTTGACTTCTATTTACAGTAGCCACAATTTTTAGTGCAACTGCAAACACCTGTAAGCAAGAAAATATTACTATTAAACCATTTTTGTTTAAAAAAAAAAGCCATATATTAAATACAGATTAGCACTATTTGTCCACAAACCTCTACAAAATAGACATATACCTCGTAATTCATTTTGCTACTATATGCTGGTATATGTTCCATAAAATTACTCAAATGCTGCCATCTGCTGGATCACTTTGACCTAGACGAATGGGTGAGTAACCTGTCATGGACAGATGCACAGATACCCTAATGAATTTCTCCCAAATAGAAAGCCAGTTTGAATATTGTTCTCGAGATAACGTGAGGGAATGTGACAAAGAAAGTAATCCAAATGACAGAAAGGCCGGAAAGGCAGAATCTTTGAGGCCACGCACAAAAGCAGGCCAAAAAAACACATTAGGAGAGGTCCGCAATGTCTTTCGTATTTTTATTGTACATATACAGTAGGCTTTTGGTGTTGCACAAAGACTGCAATGTAGAACAACCAGGGAGAGGAGTGAGCTTCGGTTCCACCTTGGGAGTCCGAACAATCAATGGCTGTTGACCAAGCTGTGCAGCTTGGGGTTGGTGTGGACACTGTGCTTCCGCCGTCCCCGGCAACTGTGAACCATGGCGGCTACGCCGAGCAGCAGGGAGCTGCAGATGAGAGCGAAGCCGCTGAGGAAGAAGGTGGCCGTGTAAGAGCCGGTGCGGTCGACGAGCCAACCTGCCATGAAAGCAGAAGCTATCAGCGCTGGGCACGTGCTGTACAGCAGCAGGCCTGTCTTACAGAACGCACATTCATGAAGTGAGGATGGGAGACTTAGAAAAATACATAGTACAGCTGCATGATATCACATCGCGATTACACGGAATTTCACTTACGCCCACAATTTGATAAGCAGATTATTTGTGCGCCTAAAATATTAAAGAGAGGTGTATCATGACACCCAAAAATTAGTAATCTGTATTTGGCGTGCCTTTTTCTTTAGTAAACGCAAAAACTGCACAACAGCAAAAAGTACCGCCACACCACAAACATCTTTACTTTTAAAAGATGTCGTGGCTGCTGAACTGTCCGTTTCTTCACCGTTTCTTCAGTACTTATTGCTTCTGTGATTTACCAAAACAGTAGCATGTGGCGTGCTCTGCTAGCATAATTTAATAAACATAAAGATACCCTGAATTCATGTAGATTACTAGCTTTTCGGTGTCACAATGTGCATCTCATTAATATCTTAGGTGTACATTAATCTGATTACCAAATTGTGGGTGTAAATAAACATGACAAATCTGAACAAATGTCACACCCATTACCTATAGCCCTGGTGAATATTGTGCATGTGCCGTAGAATTGCGATTAAATTGCATATCGTGCCCTAATACACAGCAATGTGCAAAAATCTTTGGTAGCCAAAGGAAAACGTTACAAAGTATTTATCTGAACATATGCGAATTAGCACTGCCAATAAAGATTAAAGAGGATTTCATCTGTTCTCCAAAACGTTACTGATATCCCAAACCTCTCCTCAGGGGCACCACAAGCAATCCATACATTTGTTAAATTTCACTACCTAGCTCACTTAATTAAATTAATAAAATTAGATAAATGACTAATTATTGATTATCCAATTAAGGTGAGAGGTTTTGAAATGTCTAAGCTGACACACTTTGTACCTACAGAAAGATCATTTAAGCATCATTTTCTTTGACTGCCTGAGACTTTAGCCCAGGGTTGTATTTTTAGAACTGGTCCATGGCTAAGAGGCAATGCCACATGTCTTCACCGGTGAGTGTGAAGGGCCGTTGGAACATACCTCCGATGGGCGGGCTGACCAGGTATGGCACGGCGTGGAGGAAGTACACGACTCCCAAGGCAGAGGAGAGGTGGGCCGTGCCCACGGCATCCGACGTCACCACTGGAATGAGGGCCACATAAGCCCCATCGAAGTAACCGTAGAGCACCGCAAACGGCACTAGCAGCTGGAAGCTCCGCAACAGAGGAGCAAAGAGGCAACATAAGCCCTCCAAGCCGACGGCTAGCATGTAGCACACACTGCGGTGCTTCCTCAGGCACCTGAGTGGAGGGCGGGGACACACGTTACCCAATTAGCTAGCTGGATTTCATTAGGTATCAGACTGTCAGAAAAAAGTTGCAATTTGTTCCTCTGAGGGTACAATTACTTATCACTAGGGCTGTACCCTCAAAGGTCTGCTAATTGTACCCTTAGCTGTAGGTAAATGTACCTTTAAAGGTGCAGAAATGGACTCTGAGGAGCATTTTTGTACCATTGGGGAACAGCAATGTTGTTTGTACCATTGGGGAACAGTAATGTTGTTTGTACCTTGGGGAACAAAAGCGTACTACAGCTGTAACGTTTTTCTGACAGTGCATGTGCAAGTTTGAATTACAACCTTTGTAAGATAACAAGCCTGCTGAACTGTTGAGCTTTAACTACTGGTTTCTGAGCAAATATACACTTAATTCCAATTTTCTATGATTATTTCTAAGATTTTCTTTGACTACACAGTCCTGCATGTATTCCCCACAAATGGTTCCAGAATTACACAAGGCTGCACCAGCTCTGGCCCCGGTACCTTCTGTCAGTAAGCCAGCCGAAGGTGACATTGCCCACAATGTCGATGACCCCCAGGATGGACATCAGGAGGGCAGCCTGCTGGTGGCCGACACCTACATCCAGAGCATAAGGCACCAGATAGACGAAGGGCAGGCTACAGCCACTGGCGAGGAGGAGGAAAGATGTGGCCAGGACCACAAAGCTGGGCATGAGCAGGAATCGGTATTCCTGCATGGGCCGGAAGCAGCAACGATGGTGCTCCTGGTCATCGCAGCATCTCGCAGTCACCGCCCTGTCCCTTGCCTCGGACTCCGCCACCACGGACCCGTTCTCGACCCCCGCCGCGGAGGTGAGAGGTCTCAGCAAGGCCCCGCAGACGCACAGGTTGGAGACAAACCCCCCGGCGATCAGGAGCGCCCCACGCCAAGAGAAGTGCTCTATCAGGAGCTGTACTGCTGGGGCCAGGATGAAAGTCCCGATCCCACTGCCGGACATGGCGATCCCGTATGCCAACGCCTTCCTTTCGTGGAAATAGACGCCAACCATAGCGATGGCTGGCGTGTAACAGAGGGCAAACCCAACACCTGCAGACAGAAACCTTTGCACATTAACGGCAACCTCAAGTGGTCATATCGGGGAACTCAAAGAAAGCAGGGGTAGTGTGTACTACCTGTGAGGATGCCAAGGGAGAGGTAAAGGTACTCGAGGCTGGTGGCAAAGGAGCTCATGACCAGCCCGGTGGAAGCCAAGAAGCCTCCCAGGATCACCGTGATGCGGAAGGACAGCCGGTTCCCAATGAAGCTGCCAAGCGGAGCTGCCAGGACAGTAAATCACAAGCACTGGAGATGGACATACAATGTATCTGTCACACGGACCATACAAGGTGAGCTGTCGGAACCATGATCATAAAAGCACAGTTTACATGGACATTTACAATTATATTAAAGACACAGCTATGCAATTAAAGTATGTCATATTACATATTTATGATATATTGTAACAGGAAATCTTATTCAAAATTTTGTAAAACATAACAGTACTTTTAATGCACTTATAATAACTTTTGAACTAATGGCTAAAAACATATATGACATACATGACAACATAATTATGAGATGTAACTGAAATGGTAAAACTAATTATCTATCCCCTCTCTTAAGAAAGTCGTAAATCTGCATTCTGTCCAGGGTGTCGTCTGTCCTGTGTCCCGTCCATGTCCCCTGGGACATAAGATGTTATGGAAGAACGATACAAAATGTCATAAGCTGTACTTTTTGGTGTCATGTATAATTAAATACCCATTAAATATTATTTGGACTTATTATATGTTATATATAACTTTGCATCTTTCAGCAAAATGCGTCTTACGTAATTTGGTACTGTAGTACATTCTTACATCTCACCCCTGAAACCATTTACTGGTTTCTCTAGTCTGACATTTTTTTGTGGCCTCGGCACTTCAGAGTTACATAGTAAACAGTTTAAAGATCCACTTTCTTTACCTATGGGCTACAATTTAAACAGAACATATGGCATGTGTTGTGCAGTGAACATTATACTTATTTGCAGAAAGAATTCTGTCAATACAGGCAGATTAGTGACATTTTTGGACAGAAGGTTAATGCATCATCCAGGATGTAAAATATCAATAGGATTCTGGTAGATGAAGTAAAGTCCACAACATTCTGCTCAATCTATAGTCAGTCCCAGCCTGAAGAGGCCGTCTTGTGACTTTCAGCTTTATGGATACCATGAAGGCTAGAACTGTGTTCTTCAGGATAAATCTATTCGTAAACCAACACCAGGTCCACAAACAGGAGTTCTGAAAACTGCCACACAAACAGGGTTGACAGAAACGCAATGAAAAGCAGAGTTTGAGCGCTTGATAGCATTTCCCCGCACTGCTTTAAACAGGGCGCAAAACTCACACATGACACAGGGATGTCGCAAAGGCCGCTAATCACCTAACTTGGGGTCCTGGGAAATCTACAGCAAGCTATACAAGATTCAGAGCCTATGCAACATTAACCCCATAGGGAGTTACTGTCAAGACAACACTCACAGGGAGACACCCATTTTGGTACAAGGCAAGGGAAGCCTGGGACAGAAAAGCCAATAGACTTTCATTCACTAATTATTAACATTAATAGTATTATTATAACACAATTATTAATCATTAACAGTAAGTCCTGGATTGTGTGATAGGCCCATGCAAATATGCAGGAATAATACGGCAGATTAAATTCAACAAAGCTAACCCGCTTACCCAACATGCCACCCCAGAACATTTAGGAGACATACATGATAAATTTAGGCAGGACAGGAAAGTCCAGGCTCAGACCAAGATTTTGTTTCAACCAACCAGTTGAGCATAAAGAGTCACAGTCACAGAGGACTCAAGTGATTGGTTGAAACAAAACCTTAGTTAGGATTTGTACTTTCTGAACCTGAACTTTCCACTTATGAATTTCAATAGATACAACTGATACTATTTATGTGTAAACAGTCCTTATATTGCAGACTCCATGACTACATACAACTACGTGGAGTGGAATACCTACATGTTTTGATATCAGCCACAAAACCATTGGGTTCCCAACTGGCTTCCCCTGATCTTACATTTCAGAGTACATGGAGATCACAGTTAATTTATGTTCGGCTTATGTGAGAGATACATGGAAGGGGTAATAAAATCGCAGATTTGATGAGGCAAGCCTAAGGAACTCTTACCACAAAGCATAGTGGTGCAGTCCACCAGCGAATGAATCCATGCAGTGCCGGCATAGTCATGCCCAAAGTGCATCTGAAACTCCACAAAAAAGATGGAGATACATCTAAAGAAACAGAAAGACACAAGTTTGTTCATGCTCTCTGCGGCTCGGAGCGTGATTCAACCCAAATGATAAAGAAAACGAATGAATGCACTTCAGTGATATGCAGAAACCGTGCAGCCATGGTGCCCAATCCTGGACTGCATTACTGCATCTGACATGATTCAGTATCACATGGTGATATCACAGGTTTGGGATCAGCGAGGGATTACACCAATCCGACCGGAACATCATCATTCAAGAGCAATACAGTAGGGAGGCCTATGTTATGTATTACCAGGGGCCAGTGTGCGTGGGGGGGCTTGAACCTTGAAAAGAATGGGCCAGCATCTGTACAAACACACAGCGATCTCCATGAGGGGCGACCGAGGTCACGCGGCCCGGTTCGCAAGTCAAACCCTCAAATCTCTTTGGTTACAAATCCCTGACCGGAAAGCAAACAGCAGGGATGGGCGTGGGCCGCTGGAGAAGTTATCTGTGAACCTCCCGCCAAGCAAACGCAACCGGCATTCTCCAGGCCAGGGCCTCTGCAACGTAATCGCCCAAGGCCTCGTGCTCAAGAAGACAGGGCGTGCTTCAGTGCTTCTGCAGGATAATGGGGACTCAAGGAACCGATCTTTTCAGAGCATCAGCCAGATGATCGAGGAATGCAACCGGACACCGAGGGCTTCGCCTAGGGCTTGTGGTTTAATACGGAGGGTAAGTTTTACAAACCTAATACAAATATAATGACACCTAAAGCAGACATACATTGGCAAGGGTGTATAATGTGTAAACCACAAAACAGCCAAACCTACTTGCATTATTAGGTCATTTAAATATGGAAAAAATAGAAGGCACGGATTTACACATACCTCTATGACGGTGTGAAACATAAGCTGGTAACTATACTATATGAATCATTACTTATTATTAATCACGGATTATTATATGGGCTGGCCCCCCATCCTGGGTTGTTCCCTGCCTCGTGCCCATTGCTTCTGGGATAGGCTCCGGACCCCCCGCGACCCAGTAGGATAAGTGGTTTGGAAAATGGATGGATGGATGGATGTATAATGAATATAAATATAAAAGTTAATTATTCTGTAAATGTTTAAAATATTAAATGAGATTTTTGCCTACCCCATCTCGCTCTCCATGTTACACAGATGCATACAGGTGAAAAATAGGCTGGCAGTGAGGAGCGACCCCCTGCAGTGGTGTCCATGGAGCTGGGGGCTAAGGGCCTTGCTCAAGGGCCCGCAGACATGACTGTTCTGCTGAGGGCAGCTTCAAACCAGCAACCTTCCAATCATCGGCAGAGAGGCTAAGCCTGTTGAGCTACATGCTCCCCACCATTCCCAATAAGAGAGTTATTAAAATAAAATATTACACGTTAATATACATATAATTATATAACTAAATGATAATAATATATCCATCCATCCATCTTCCGAACTGCTTATCCTACTGGGTCGCGGGGGGTCTGGAGCCTATCCCGGAAGCAATGGGCACGAGGTAGGGAACAACCCAGGATGGGGGGCAGGCCCATCGCAGGGTGATAATAATATATAATGTACATAATTTATAATAATCAATAATAAAGAAATGATGAGCTTGCAGATAAGGAAATGCTGATCGAGCCAGTTCAGCAAGGACATTACAGGGAGGAATGTAAAACCAGTCTGGAAGGGATAACAGTGTCGTCAGCGAACACTCCCCTCCCCCCCAACTCCCTAAGACCACATGCAGTATTCAGGAAGTTACTCACAACAGTAATCGATTAAAGACAGACGTGGAAAGTTCAGGTCCAGAAAGTACAAATCCAGACCAAGTTTTTGTTACAACCAACCAGTTGAGCATAAAGAGTCACAGTCACAGAATCCTCAACTGGTTGGTTGTAACAAAAACTTGGTCTGGATTTGTACTTTCTGGACCTGAACTTTCCACCTCAGTGTTTTGTGAGTAACTTCCCCAATACTAACCACAATACCTAGCCTGGCAATGATCAAGGATTCCGTGACTCGTTTGCATTTTTCACATCACATTTTGATGAATATTGCAGTTTACCCAGAGGAAAGAGAGAAAGGCGGCGTTACTGGTATTCAAGAGGAACACCCAGTGAGGTTTAACTCTTTACCGGTTTAACCTGAACCGCAAGGTGATCAGGCCAATGCGAACTTGTCGAACTCGTCGATTTGTTAATTGGAGCCTCACTTCCACTACATACTACAAAATTCTTAAAGAAGATTATGAGCAAGACATTATAAAAACACAGGACATTTACTGAATACATGCGTTACAGCAGATTTTCCAAAAAACTTTTTTTTTTTTTTATCCAGTTTCATCGAGGCGCTAATGTATTAGCTTTTTCCTAAGAATAAGGCAAAATAAGCTAAATATTGCTAAATGGGGTGTTGAGCCAGCTAAACAGGACCAAAGAGCAGGTCATTTTCCTTTGCTGTTCCCAACACTCCAGCACTGGCTGCCATTCCGGTTTACCTGGTGACGGCCCGGGTGCAGACGGTGACGACGAAACAGCCAGCCACGATCATCCAGCCCCAACCTCCGTCGGGGGGGGCAGCTCCAGCCCCCCTACCCCCCTGAGCCATGGGGGCCTGTGTACACGCCTCTCTAATCTCTCCCCAGCCTTGGGTTTCAATTTCACTCAGTAGGACGCCCCTCACTGCAGACTGTCAGACATGGAAAAACCTTCCTCTGTGTCAGGACAAGAGCAGAGGGGTGATCACTTAAGGTTAAGATCGAGATTAAGGTAAGTTCTATTCACACTCAGGGGAAGTTCATGGGCATACAAAAGGAAGTAGGTACACTATATGGAGAAAAGTATTGAGACACCAGGCCATTTCACACACAGATAATTTTATGACATTCCATTCTAAATTAATAGACATCAAGCTATAACAGTTGCCACTCTTCTGGGAAGACTTTCCACAAGATTATGGAGTGTGTCTGTGGGAATTTTTGCCCATTCGTCCAGTAGACGAATTTGTGAAGTCAGGCACTGATGTTGGACATGAAGGCCTGGCTTGCAATCTGCATTCTAGTTCATCACAAAGGTGTGTGATGGGGTTGAGGTCAGGGCTCTGTACAGGCCAGTCAGGTTCTTCCACACCAAACTCATCCAACCATGTCTTTATGGACCTTGTTTTGTGCACTGGGGCACAGTCATGCTGGATCAGAAAAGGACCTTCCTCAAGCTGGGCCCACAAAGTTGGAATTGCCCAAAATATCTTAGTATCCTGAAGCATTAAGAATTCCCTTCACTGGAACTAAGGGGTCCAGCCCACCCCCTGAAAAACACCCCCACACCATTATCCCTCCCCTACCAAACTTTACAGTTGGCACAATGCAGTCAGGCAGGTAAAGTTCTGCTCACATCTGCCAAACCCAGACCCATCCATCAGACTGCCAGACAGAGAAACATGATTCCTCCCTCCACAGATCATGTTTTCACTGCTACAGTGTCCAGTGGTGGCGTGCTTTACACCACTGCATGGGCCTTGGAAGCCCATTTCATGAAGCCCCCACCCCATGAAGCCCCCGGTGCACGGTTTTCATGCTGGTGTTAATGCCAGAGGA
Organism: Brienomyrus brachyistius; assembly: GCF_023856365.1. NCBI lineage: Eukaryota > Metazoa > Chordata > Actinopteri > Osteoglossiformes > Mormyridae > Brienomyrus > Brienomyrus brachyistius. Next base: position 31,232 of record NW_026042552.1, on the reverse strand, counting down.
AGTTTGGAACCCTGCAGTTATTGAGTCAACAGAGCGTTGGCCACTTTTACATAATATGCAGCTCAGCACTCAGTGACCCTGCTCTGTTACTGTATGTGGTCTGTCACTTCATGGCTGAGTTTCTGTTGTTCCCAAACGCTTCCACTTTGCAGTAATACCACTTACAGCTGACTGTGGAATATCTAGCACAGAAGGAATTTCACTGACTGACTTAATGCAAAGGTGGCATCCTATGACAGCACCACACATGAGTTCACTGAGCTCTTCAGAATGACCTAATCTTTCACAAATATTTGTAACCCTGACTGCATGGCGAGGTGCTTGATTTTATACACCTATGGCAGTGGATCTGAATGAAACACCTGAATTCAGTGATTAAGAGGCGTGTCCCAATACTTTTGTCCATACAGCGTAGATCATTGATGAACATATTGTGCGAAACAGAGAGTACACAGTGCAAAAAAGTAAACCTGGTACAAGCTATTTAAAAAGTACACAGTATACGTTCTGAAAAACAGAATGCTGGAATATTAGGGAAATAAATATTTGAAGATAAGAATAATAATAGATTAGCAAGTCCAATTAATTCCAGTCATGTTCAATTCATCATTATACAGCATCTTTCTCAACACAATCATACAAAGTTTAAAGCGCACACACACACACACACACACACAAATATGCAAACATACATACACACACAAACACGATAATTTATGTCTAAAATGAGCAAATTGTTCAGTAGAGTTACTATTTAAATAAAGTATCATATTTTCTCTACATCATAAACAGAGCTCTTACAATGGCAGACTTACCTGAAATAACTTAGTAGGGGATGAAATGTAATGTTAGAGGTTTGGGGTGGAGATCGTTTCTAAGAGGAGTGTCCAGGGACCTCAGGTGTTACACTTTAACTCCTTTGCTTGACCTCTGGGACCCCATCGAAAAACAGACGCACGTGTGTGTCTCTCCATTCAAGCCTTACTTTTGGGAAAGTGTATGAAAAATCCAGCAGGTCCCAATCACATACAAATGCTCTGTCATCATAACAAAACAACAAAGAAAAAAAATGTAAATACAGATATTTTAGTTGCATTAAAATAAATTGTTAACATCGAATACTCAACTGTCTACATCATTTTTTTTTTTTTACTTCAAAGGCATAAAACATAATTTAGAAAAGGTCAGAGGATGCCTTTGTTGGTGTTCAGATTAGTCCGCTCTTGGCTCCACCTTTCCTCTCCTCCACCTGAAATGACGAAAGAGGGCCAGTTGCTCCCCTCTTGGTGTCACAACGCAAAGGAAGCGGAAGGACCAGTTCAACCACTAGGGCTTTTTTTCTCGTTCCCTCCCCAGTGCCCTGTTTCCCACAATGCCCTTCCCCCACCTTTCTCCCGGCCCGGCCTTTGACTGGAAATGAACCCCTATCGCGTGTGTGCTTTTTCTTTTCTGTCGAACCACTTGTCTTGCGCTGACCAGTCAAATACGGTAAAGGTTTCCGCGACCCGTACATGCTTATGGTGCGCCCAACACAGCTATTTTGTTTAAGTTTCGACGATTAGCGCCATCTTTCATTTCAATGCAATATTAACACTGTTACGAAAGTGCCACCACACTGAATGCACATGGCTTAATTTTCAGAGACCTCCCGTATATAGAAAAGGGAGAGTTTTGCCTGCAGTTCAATGCATTCGGTTTCCTAATACTACTGCTGTCCATCCGGTTGGGAAATGCAACAGGACGCGGCAATTCCTCAGATCCAGCTGCTGCACCGTCGGCCACCACATGCCTGGAGCAGTAAGGCCACTTCTGCATTGTTTCACGGCAGGAAAGCTGAGCCGGGAATCGCCGGAGTCCGTCTTTGATGCGTCTTCGGTAAACACAGCGTTACGTAATCCGGCCGTATGATAAACACTGGGAGTCCAACAAAAACATCACCGGCTACGAATGACCGTTTTCCAGCTATTCATATTTGGTAAAAAAAAAAAAAATAGATATTTCATTTATAAGCAGAGTTCGCTTTTTTCATGGAAGCATCAAAGATACCGCACTTTAAAACGTTTACAGAATCAGGTGTTCACATTTAGTTTAGGAACTTTTTTTGCTGAAATAAGTAATAGTATGATAATAATGCATGGAAAATGTATGGCGACCACGAAATGATTAGTGTTTAAAAAATAAGACTTGCAATATAAAACAGTATAATAGCTAGTGATATAAAACAATAGTACTTAAATGCACTTATTTCATTCGGAACTGATGACTACCTGAATGCGTGAAGAAAAAAAAACTTGGTTGATGTTATAACAGTTAAACACCACCCACTGCAACTATTTATTCCAGAGGCTATATATTGCCACAGTATGATTTATACTGAAGAATTCAACTTTATTTAAAGTGTCATTTATTTCCGGACTAAATGAGATAGTTAACAGTACTTCGAGTTCGCTAAACTGTAATACTTTTTCTCCCATGTGTTGTGTTTTATTCTATGCAAAAAATTAAACTTTCATCCAAATACGTCGTCAGTCTTTACACTACACAGCTAGTCTGCATTGCAAGCGTTTTGAAATTAATGAATTAAAGAGTTAAATGTGCACGCTGCTCGTTCACGTTAGACCATGTTAGTTCTAAACAATTTATTAAGTAATAGTTACTAAAAGCTGTCTTAAAAAGGCCAGACACACCAAATGCACACGTGTACGTGGATATTTCTGATGTGGGTTTTCCTCTTATGCTACATGTATTACCAACATGCACACGAAGCTCGTCCTGTAAAAATCGCTGAGTCAAAGTGTTTTAAATGTGCATGTTTCAGTTTTTACACGAGTTTCGTCACAACTTATCCATCGTTCTTTGCACCCCTCCTCCCAAAACAAACTGCAGTCAACAAGTCACACAAGAAAGCAAAATGAAAAAAACATTTCATTAATCTAAATATTTAGTGAAAATAATGGTAGAAATGTATGTTATAATGTTATAATTTGGATTGTTATTCGACGTGCAGTGTTGTTCTGAAAGTAAAAAAAAAAAAACATCTGTTAAGAATTGTCTTTTTATTTATTTTTTTGTTCCCTAACCAAACGCTAAGTACAGGTTGGTCTACCTAATAAACATTAAGATATTTATACTAAACTATAAGTGGTAAATATTACTAAGTGTCGTTTTGCATTATTTAATTGTCTAAAATGGAGAAGTATTAAATTATTTGAATGGTGATTTTACTATTTTCTTGCAAATCAGTAATTATTTTAAAGCTACACTGATGAAAGTACATGAAGAAAATGCAAATTACAATTTAATTGTAAATCAATTTGATTATAAATCAAGACATTTAAAAAAACCGGCGAAACTTACTTTTTGCGGAGTAGCAGGCTTTTGCCTCCCTTCGATCGACATTTGAATTCCGTATTCTTACATTAGGATCATACATATATATATATATATATAAAACATTTATCTGTCTCAGCAGAAGTCCATTATCTTCAGCCCAACATGTAAAACAAAGTACAGAGGTCCCAGGGGGAGCCTCATGCACGGTTGTATATCACCCCTCCCAATTTTAAGACGTCGAAAGCGACGAGGAAGCTGGTTCTGTGGTGTAACAGAAGTTGCCTCCAATGCCGACTACGTTAGTTTTCGAGTCGCCTATCAGCGATTTTCAGTGTGTTTATACCGATTTGTGTGTGTCTGTGTCAAACGCATAGGCCTGTTTAGATTTGTGTTCAGTACATTTAAGTACTACTAGTACTTTGCTGCAATGGGCTGGGTTTTATACCAATAATTGTTCCGTATTTACGTCTATGATAGGATTACTCACGTAGAGACCCTTTATGTTTTGCTGCTAATTCATCAACTTCCTAGCGTATTTCGCTTGAATTTCCCTTCCCTTGTCTGGGAATCTCACAGATCCAGTCTGAATGAAAACATCGTTATAAACCCTGGCTACTCAGTTTAACCGTCTGAGATCATAAAGCAAGACAGAGGTTTGGAAATCCGGCCAGACAGCAGGAGCCTGAGGACAGAAAGGGAAGCCAGTGACAGGCTGGTGTCAAACAGCCTGAAAGAAATGTCACTCTTTGGATGAGTGGCTACAATATTAAAACAAACACCGCCAAGGAAGTGGGGGTTTATTTTCGGACAGCATTAACCCTATGGCTAATACATTGTTGAAGAGTAAAATTGTACATTAAGTAAATTACACGGATATTAGAAGTGTTGCCAAAGGGATCCCTAAATTCTTCATACATTATTTTTTAAATTATGCTTGAAGAACAAGATACGCTTGTGTGCCATTTAACCTGGGCCGTCTGACAGGGAGCTCGTAGGTCGTGTATTAGAGAGAGATGTTTGAATGGGGACAGAATCCAGACCGAGCTTCTGTCCGAGTCCAGCTCCATTGCCGTAGATTCGGAAAACAGCTTATCTCCATTGTCTGCTCCTGTAATTATACACACGTTCACATTTATGTACAACAACTCGAACTACGAAAAGTGATCTGCAGAGAGACTGATAATGGTACTTTGGTAAATCTAGCAGCTGTTAATCTGTTACTATTGCCGTTTGCCTGCCTTGGTAATGCTTTCTGCATATATAGGGAGAGGTAATTTACTGGCACAGTGCACTAGGGTTCTGCTGAGGGGGGGGGGGGGGGGTGGGGGGACAGAGAGAGAGTTTCAAGAACTCCTGTATTGCAAGGCCTGTTCTTGTACAGTGTCACAGTGTTTAAATATTTAGTGCACAGAGGGAGAAAAACAAACACATTTTTTGCATAAATTCACATTTAATATTTACAAATTCCAACTAATACAGAAAGAAATCAAATGTCCAGCATAGGAAAACACTGAAAATCTGTTAGAAAGGTAACTGCATAGCAAGAATAGCTAAATTTGTGGTGTTAGACCGCGTTCCCGATCATCCCTTCCATACTGGATGCTGCGGAGCTCCTACTAACCGACACAGGACTGAGCCGAGGTGTCCTGATACGGACAGAGACTGGTTCAAGCTTCAATCTGTTCAATTCAACTGTGCCCCGAGCAAATCAGGAATGAAAACTGCAAAAGCAAATTTCAAAAGCACGCCGAAATCATTTTAAGCTCGTCCGCCAGCCATTTCCCCCATAAAAGTACAATTATATTAACTTTATAAACATAGAATAGTCCATTGTTAAAATTAACACACCCTGTTACTCCAATGCTATAAAGATACAAAGCGTCACCAGTGTATTTAGGTACCCGAATTAACATTAACCAGTAAGCCATTGCGTAAAATACAGGAATGAAACACTGTTAGTAGGATTCAGCTATACGCGCCGCCTTACTGGTTAGCGCTTCCATCAGACGAGTCATGAAAAAAAATTAAGCAACAAGGCAACCCTGAAAAATCAAAAAAAAAAAACAAACACTATGCAAAATAGTTAGAATGTCAATGGTCCCCCAAAGACAAAGGCCAATAATATTCACTTCCTCTCCAGTTTTACAGGAAATTAACTACCATGTACAAATGTCACAGACAAGCATATCAGTGGCTCCGTTTGCAAAGAGATTTCAAAGACAATTTTGTAATGTCTGCCATTATTTCAGCATCAGCTGTTTACTTCTTTCCATCTCTACTTTTCTTAGCCGTTCTTTTGGTGGCATCCAGATGTTAAATTAAAAAATGCAAAAGGGCGAGGAATGAAAACACCACCACAACAAACCAACCCCCCCCCCCCCCCCCCCCCCCCCCCCCCAAAAAAAAAAGACCTGAATAATAATAATAATAATAATAATAAAAAAAAAAAAAAACTACTCACACAGAAATAAAGTGAGAGCCATTCGGTTCACACCCAAAACACGTCGTTAAGGTTTAGTGGGGAAATGATGTTTAATTTAAGGTCTTTGTTTAATCTGGTCCTTTGACCGTTGTGTGCCATTTTGCTTCGTATTCCATGTTATTTTCCACGCATCTTGAAATAGGTGAGCCAGGAGCATTAGCAATTGTGTTGTGAAGTACAACGTGACTAAAGAACTTAATAGCTTAGGTAACCTAGGCAAGATTACTGCTTGAAGACAGAAATGCAGAGGATGCCGGTCGCATCTGCTCACAGTGACATCGTCACTAAGTGCAGGGATTCAAAACGATAAGGACAAAGACAACTGCGTAAAATGGAAAATCAGCTTAAACCTACTCCGGAATGGCGGTTTTTAATTTCTCTGTACTGGCACTCGGCATACAGGCAAGGCTGTCGGCCTTTACAAAAAAAAAAAATAATAAAAAGTTCATGCTGTGTTTTATCCTCTGACGATTAAACAAACCCAAGTTTGTTTTATTGATAAGTCATGGGCTTGCAGTTTGGATGTTTCTTCCATGAACCACCTCAGGACGGGCCCCCAGCATCACTGCGGAGGTTCCAACGCATTGCAAAATGTATAGAATGCATTAGTCCCAGGGCTGCTTGAACACTAGGGTTAAAAGTCTATGCCACACTGACAGTAACATACAAAGTCTTCAAGATATCTGGCTGAGTAGCTGCTCGTTGGTTTAAAAACTCAAGAGAAGGCTGGGCTGTATATAAAATAAAAAATAAATAAAGCATAATGCAGTTAGCTCTGCTTATTACTGTTCTTTGAACTTCCCAGAGGTGTTTTGTTTACCTTAGAGTAAGGCCAAAAACACACACATCAAAGCTGTAAGCAGTCAAGGCAAACAGATATAACGACAAACTACAAACACAAATCCATGTATAGTTCTTGGGGGGGGGGATCAAATTTCCATTCAATCAGTATAATACTTTTATTTTCTGCATAAACTTGCCTAATCTCTCTTCTTTAAAAAGATGACTTTTAAAAGCTGCAATTTGTGAGAGTTTAATTGGAAAAACACTGACGTTAGTGTTATGTGCAAAATATTTTTACAATGCAGTGAGTGTAGGCAGCAGACCTTTTAGACTCACTGCTTTAAACGAGGGTATCGGAACTACAGTCAGGCTAGACGACAGCAGTTCACCTACACAGACACGACCAAAACTGTAATTCACCGTAATCTCGGTTTGGTATTACAGATGGCCAAGTACGCTGTGCCTATGCGAGGACACACCGACAAATTCAACTCAAGTCGTAAAGCCACACAAAGTATAACGCAGTTGACAGTGAAATTACTAATGCATCCATTCCTAAAGTCAGGAAGAAAATGCAACATCTTTTTTGTTAATCAAGGCAATCGGCAGCATTCTGAGGTTTTTGTGTGAAATAATATATATCGTTGCGGATTCCAAGAATCAAAAAAGGCAGCTGAACCGTGGTGTACATAAACGCTAAGAGAAATTAATGAAAAAAGTCAACGTACATTAAACCCAGCAATCTAATTCAGGCGATTTCCATACTACATGTATTTCCAACACCTTACCAGAATCCTCCAGTTCCAGTGCATTAAAACCTTCCCGACCCCTAATCAACACACTTGCTCAAATCCTACTTTCGAGCTCCATACAGTCAATGTTTTTCTTCTCGAAATGACAACCTTCCCGTGGCTAATGTCCAACGGCGCATCTAAAATGGCAAAGGTGCCGATTTGCGAGCGATCGACCTTCCCCTCTTGGTTACAGCTGGAAACCACCAGCTATGCAAAGAACAAAATGCTCTGTACAGTAACGTGAAGGATGTCAGTCGGACTCACTAGTTCAGGTGATGAGGAAAGGTCACAAGAACAAGGCAGGTGAGCGTAGTTCACAAGCCAACTTTTTAGTTTCACTTGAAACCGAGATACTATCATGAAATGTCATGAAAATCAACCAAAAAGGTCTGAATAAAATCTCCTGGGGGGTACTTGTCACAAAGGAAAAAAAAAACAACATCATAAAGGGGGAAAAAAAAAAAAGATTCACACTTTGATTAAAAAGTACACCTCAGAAGAAAGAAGAAAACGGACCCCTTTTTGGCAAAGTTAGTGATACGCTATGTGGACACCCCTGGTAGAAGATCTGCACCTTACTCTCACTGGGCATGTGGGATGAGACTGAACTATCTGAACTTTGAGAGGGAACAAAAACTGAACATTAAGCGTCTAGTTTAGTTCCACCTTCCATATGACCAGGACATTCTTCCTTGGGTGTTTGGGGGGGGGGGACAATGCACAGACACTAAAGGACTAATGTGGACTACGTTCGAGCAAATTACAGGAAATTAAATTATTGCTTTTCGTCACAGCTACTTTTGAGGCATTTCTCTAACAGGAGATCAATTAATCTCATCACACCTCTTGAGGGACAGAGTAAAAGCAAGGAGAATAGTGTCACAGAGCTAGGGAACTATAGGTCCATTTTCTTGATATAGGTCCTCACAGTTTTTAAATCTACCACAATCAAATATAACCAAAATATAAACAAACAGAAGGTCAGAGTTCGGCTTTGGCACACATTCTAAAAATACATATTTACACACAGTACCAGGAAAGTGTGATGTCCGAGATCCAACTCGTCTCCTGACTGCATCGGTGTTTTTAAATTAGTTTATAAAAATCTTAAGGGAGCAAGGAAACAAGAGGAGAGAGGAAAAAAAAATAAATCGAAACTATTTACACTCGTTAAATTATTAAAATGGCTTTTTGAAATTTCATATGCTGGCTTTTCTTCAAAGCCGTGCAGCAGCTTCTCGGATGAGGCAGGTTCCTCGTTTTCCCTCACAAATCATCAGTCAGCTTCAGCAGTTCCAGGAAGGCACCAACAGCCCCAAAGTACCCCTACGGACAACGAAGAGCACAAAACACTGGTTCCACATCACTATCTCACATACACCCATGTAAAGACGTGATGGTCTTGGTGAATAACCATCTTCACATGACATATGCATGCATTTATATCAGGAGTCTCAAACTCCAGTCCTGGGGGGCCGGAGCCCTGCACATTTTTGGGTTTCCCCTCATTTAACACACCTGATTCAACTCCTTGCAACTCCTAGTGCCAATTACTAGACAGCTCTTCAGCTGAATCATTTGTGGTGGAACAGGGAAAGAGCTAAGCTACGCAGGACTCCGGCCCTCCAGGACTGCAGTTTGAGACCTGTGATTTATATGAACAATTGTACACTTAACCCGAAACATTAACCTAGACCAGGGCTGCCCAATTCTGCTCCTGGGGAGCTACCACCTGACACAGATAATCAGGCCCTTTAGTTATATCTCAGTATGAGAACCATCTTATATATATATATATATATATATATATATATATATATATATATATATATATATATATAGGGGTTGGATAGTAATAACAGAAACACCTTAAAAATGGTAATATCAAGGAAGAATAAGAAGAATGTGAGCGGGGGCACTTTCGGCCTACAGAAAAGACACAGTCCTTCTTGGAATGCTGTCATACATGTCCTGACCTGCATGTGATGAAATGTTGGGGCAATATTCGAGAAGAAAAGTCTTTGGTTCTTTCAGAGATGAAATTAGAGGAGATCTACTTTGTGTCTATAAATTCCACGAGGGTTCAATGATGTTTAGGTCTGGTTAATGGGGAGGACAGGGAAGTCTGACTTCATGCTTGTTCATGAAACCACAATGTGTTTAGCAGAATGTATGGGGGCATTATTTTCTTGGAATATGGGACCATCACGAGAGAATAGTGTTTGCAACACAAGGAGCACCTGGTTCTATAAAATGGCCTCCTTATTCCATCGCTGGCATGACTATCGTGAGATGGCCGTCCTTTATCGGCTAACACTGGTTTTGCGCTCGTTACATTGGGGTACGCATCTGTATACACTGGCTTTGGGTAGATGGGGCTCCCAAAAGGAAGTTCTGCCATCCGTTTTGAAGTTCACAACATACTGTTATTGAGACTGGGTCACGGAGATCCGGAGTCAGTTGTGCCAAATTTTTTCTATGATGCTTAGCAACTACCTTGCTCCCCTTCGGTGATGCGGTTTCTCCGCACCTGACATGAAATGTCGTCATTTTTGTGACTATTCGCCTTGATGCATTTCATAATTCTGGCGTAACTATTTGGAATTCTTGGAATGTTATCAGCTGCATCATCCATCCATGTCAGGGCCTGGAGGTATCATTCTGCTTTGAAGCCGATTATTGTGCATTTCATAACTGACATACTGCTTATTGATATTCAAACTAATATAATGCACTTTGAAGTAACAATCACAATTACAAAGGCAACTACAAGGTTAAAGTGCCTTTTTACAGTGTGTTTCTGTTATTTTGTCCAACCCCAGTAAGCATATGCATAAAAACAGACTCATATAGCCCTATCTTTACCTCGTGTTCCAAAAACAGGGCTTTGAGTTGTCCTTTTGACCAAAAGTCCATGGCGTAGGCCAGCAGCTTTGTCGACACCATATTTATCCGGAGGAAGTTCCCAACGAAAACGATCCTGTCAATTTTCTAGAAGGGATGGAGAAAATGTGACCGGAGAATACCTTCAGAGAATGCCTTCAGGTCACTTCAGTGCCAAGAACTGTTCTGCTGCCACCTAACTGTGGAGTGTTTAACTGCACTGGTTGACCACACATCAAAAGTTAAAGATCTATAACTGAGACACAATCGGTGATTAGCGTTACGCACGTGGGTAGTTCACGTCATAAAGAAATCATTCCTCAGTTCAAAATCTAAATTTTAATTCTAAAATAGTACAGAGACTTCAAGCAGAAAGGAAAAAAGCTCTAAGGCCTTATACAAGTGGTTTATCTAACAGCCCAACATCAAGTTGATGATATTCGCCCAAGGAAAAACTAAGTTGTTAAATGTAAAGCAATTCCTGGACCACGATGCAAGGAACAAAGGTTCTGATGTTAGCGGTTGCCACTTTCAAGGGTAATTTTTTAAAGATATTCACGGACATTGAACATTTATCCAAGGCCATCATTTGCAGCCTCCTCAAATGTCACGTGAACACGGCTTCCAAGTGTTTACAAGTGTCGTCCTGAGCGCTCTGGTAGCCCTGTACAATGCTGCTTGATCACCATGCCACAAGGCAACACTGTAAAGAAGCTCAAAGCACACAGAATTTGGATGAACCACAGAGCTGCTTGCGTCTCCCCACCCAAAGTACAGTATAAGCTCTCATATGTGACATTCGAGTAATAAGCGGAATTCTAAAATACGGAGCAGCGCGTCAGAAGTCCTTCCATATCTTCCACTACTGTTTATCTCGCAATTTCTCGTGTTATATTGAATATCCAATATTGCATCATGTTAAAATAGCAGTACAATAGTTTGCGTGTATAAAAGGATTAAAATAAGTGAAAGAAATTGTTATTCAGTATTTTTTCCAAGACAAACATTCAAGTATCAGGAAATTATCGACTATCCGGCAGTGGAGCCTATAAGAACTCCAGACAGGTATGGTCGGCTTCATGTACATTCATTTTGGTTCATAATACTTCATTTCCAAGTGAAAAAAAATATTCTTTAAGCATGCAAAGATGCTGCGTAAATCGATATTTGACCAGAATTGATCAGTTCTCACATTTAAACAAATGCAAAATATGCTTCCTATTTTTTTTTTTAATGAATATCTCCAACTCCAGCCAAAATGCCCATCACCCATCTCTCACAAGTCGAAGCTCACAGACGTTCTAAGAACATCTGCAGGATTTTCACCACACATATAAAGGCATTTCATTACCTCATTCACAGCACACATGCGAGCGATGGAGCCAATGTTGTTGGTGATGGTGACCAGGGTGGCTCTGGCAAGGTCTTCTTTACTGATGGTGTCTCTTTTCTCTTTGCTCATCATGTGGCCAAAGCTGTAGAAGAAGAAAAAAAAGCAGGAAGATGATTGAGAAATGCTGAGTATTACGTGGCTAGTTATATGCGAGCCGCTGACCAGAGATGAAATGGGGAACAGGCTGAACGGCCCTCACCTGGATGCCACCGCTGACCCTTGCAACCCGAAGCGCTCATAGTCTCCTCCGTAGATGTCTTTCACCAGCTTGTCCACATTAGTGCTGTCCCCCTTGGCCGCCATCTCCAGGGCTTCCTCGAACGTCTCGCAGCCAGTCAGCAAGCAGCACAGGCCGAGGAACGTCCCACCCCCCAGGCTGGCGGAGCAGGAGGGGAAAAAATCAGACCATAGAGATCCGCTAACTTGGCGTTTATATCGGTTCGTGTTCAGACCTGCAGGTAGAAGCTCAACTCAAATGACATCATCCACCTCAAGCATTGGCTGCCATTAAAAACATTATCTATTATTCAAGACTAGATCAACTGGTCAGACATCACACTAAAAAAAATATATATATATATATATATATATATATAAAAAATTTGTTAAACTTTACTGTTATCATACGTCTGTGCGCTTTCCCACCAACGCTGCATTATCACAAGTGTCCCTTAACACAGTTTTGTTTAACACAGTTAAATAAATTACGACGATCCTTATATGTATGCGGTAAAAAAAATTCAAGTTCAAATTCAAACAATCCCAAAAACTCCCGATCGATATATTTAACTGCGTAACAGGAGGCGGAACTTACACAAACCTCCTTGGTTAACACGCACAGTCAGTGCGTTGAAAGCACGTGTGTTTATTAAGTCTAGTTCAAATAAAACATTTTTTTATATAAAAAATATTTGCCCACTTAACTATGTCTAGGAAGAGTGATGCCACAATGGTGAATGAAAAAAGGAAAGTGATTACCTTAGACAAACTTGAAATAACATAGTGAGAGTAAGATTGGAAGAGAACTAGGCTATAACAAGTCAGCAATATGGACTATTCCTTACCAGACTATCATATTATGTAAGAGTATTATACCATGTGGGTTACGTATGCTTAATTATATTGAGAACAATCAATAGTAGAAATTACATTTTTTACAATTGATTATATTTGATTAGTAAGGTTTCAATTAACGCTGGAGCAATTATAATACAAATTAACTGTATGCGTCAAATGTTTGACATATGTGAAGATTTAATTGTTAAAAAATATCACTTCTTGCACCATAATCCCATGTGCTTTCAACAAATTTTTTTCCTTCAATCCACAGCTCTGTAACTGCTGTTTTATTTTTTAACTGTATAGCGAATCACCAGTCATTATGAGGAATAGTTAATATCTGATTGGCGGAACACAGCGATTCTACTCTGGCAACCACCAACTCGCAGGCATCTGATAGGTCAGTTAAGCCATATTGTAGCAGACCGTGAAAACAACCCAAGCAATTTGCACTTCCAATGTTTTGCCACCAGGGGGTTCATGAACACAGCTGGCAAATGACAGAGCTCTGATTAGAGCTGAGATTTGGCTAAGCCACTTGAAAAGCCCTAGAACAAGTGATTCAGACAGGATTGAGAACTGCACTGAACAACCGAACAATCTGTACAAACGTATTTCTATTTATTATTTTTTTTATCCTAGGAACAGTCATATCGCCATTAGTCATTATCAATGAAAGGGGGATCATCATATTTTCTCAGTTAAAAGACTTCTGTGACACGCAATTCGCGTAAACACGTGTGACTCGAGCAATAAGGACGATGCACCTGCCTGGTCCCAGTGACCCGTTTGTAGTCGTCCTTGGAATAGACCGCCAGTATGCTGACCCCAGATCCAATGTTCACCAGCAGCATAGGGAAGGGGTTGTCCAGGCTGCATGGCCTCTTGACGCAGTTCTCCGGGTCTGACGGGTTTTCAAAGAAGTAACACTCCGGATGGCCGTTGAACCCGACCGAGTCAACATACAAGAGGCCCTGGATGAGGCAGTCGAGCTCATCCAGTTTCAGGAGCTGCAGGTCAGCCATCTGCAAAGGCACAAAGGAGGGAAAAGGGGAAAAAATATTAACACAGGCAAGGGGGTCCTCTTCAGCAAAGGGCTGCCCTTTACTCTGCCTCATTTAAAACATTTAAAGTGATACAAGGAGATGGGGTACACCAACAGTCATCCAGTGGAACATGTAACCCAACCCTCGGCCCCTTCACCACCAACCCAACAATGTAGGCAGAAGAAAATCGCCATCTTCCTCCCACCCGCACCACCCAGAAGAACCACCGTCTGCACGCACCATTCTGAAGTCCTCCTCGAACTTGTAGGCCCCGCCGCCGGTAGCACACAGCGTGGTGTGCAGGCTGGAGAAGTTCTTGTCCCGGCCCATCTGGATGAAGCGGTGCATGGCCTGCGTAGGGAAGCGGATGAAGTGCAAGTTGCCCTTCCGGCCACACATGGCCAGGTCTTTCAGCTCCAGGTGGACGTCGCGGATGCCCGTGTTGCCGTAGGCTGTGTTGTACGTCAGGTACTTCCGGATGCTCTTCAAGTTCTCCACCTCCTCCTTCTCCTCCTCCGCCGTGATGTCCTTGGGCTCGAAGTACACCAGCTTGACCAGGGTCCCACCGATGTCCATCCCAAACCATGGAAAGGCTGCAGCGTAGAGTCAATTTAACCACTCAAACGAATGAAGAATTCAATCTATGCTGCAGAATCCTATTTCGTTCCCCTCCACTGATTTTTCAAAATCCGACCAGACGACGCCTCGCAATATCATAATGCTGCATTTAATTTTCTGCGCGATATCAGCACGCATTCATCCATGAACCCCGATTAAGATGGCCACAAAAGGAGCCCATCGCTCGTCGAACATGCCAGGAGAAGCCACTCGATGGTCCTCATCTTGCCCGTACAGAAACGTCTAAATACGAGGCGGGTTTAGTGAACGTCCAGTGGTTCTGCAGACCGAGCGGACGAGCAGAGCATGATGAGGAATCAGCTCGCGTTTGCCGGAACCGGCTCTGCACCTGGGGGCTGTGGTTGTCATGGAAACGATGGTAAAGCAAAATGTCTGCATAGAAAGTCAAATTTAATAAAAAAAAAAAACTAAACCTTACTACATGTACTGATAAATTCTCACACAGTGACAATAAACAAACGGCACATAGTAACACAAATTTGGATATATAGATGATGAAACAAAAAGATGCGGACTGAAAAAAAAAAATCAAATTACTGTATAGCAGGCCAAGTGATATTTTAGATATGTCGCCTGTTATAAAGGCAGGTTCTCTGCAACTGGGGCATGTCATAAAAAAAATAGTTATGAAGGCAGTCGGCCATCAAACCAGAAGATTCACAAACTGTCTAGCTGCACTTAGATGGAATGTGGCTATTTGCGATGTGTAACAAACACCATTGGCCTTATAAAGAACGCCCAGCCCACACTGAACACCGAGTGGAGAACCAGCCAGAACACCAGAGCAGAAAAAAAGCTACTTTGATTTTTCTGAAGTGGAAAAAAAACAGCATATCTAAAATCCTAAATGAGGACCATAGTGAATAAGGGCCAACCTGACAGAGGAATTACAGAAAGCTCGTCACAGGGAACAGGGCAGACTTCATTGGCGTAAACCACCTAGCATTTGCACGGGATATATTTATACACACAGCAACTAAAACTGGTCACATCCAAGATAAAACTGTTAAATTTGGTTACGAACCAGCTCCTCGGTTAAGGATAGTCCCAGCACACCAGTGCCGCATGCTGAGGAAACTAATTCTCTGCATTCTGATTTTCACCGCATCTGTGTCAATTCCAAATTTCATCATCATTAGCACCTAAGACCATGTATTGATCCGTAACATCCATGTAAAAGCAGAAAACCACAGCCACCAGCAGAAAGGTTTAGAGCCAATCGCCTAGCTTGGGATGGAGTCGGGTTACAAGAATTATCAGTGCTCATATTTTCCACCTGTCTCCCGTTCTCCGGCTCTGTTTGCAGTATTTCAGACCAGCGAGTCCTAAGTCTCCACCATTTTTCTGTACCTCATGGCTCTGTCCATGGGCCCTGCCCCATGTTTTTTTTCCCACAACCATTTATACACAATTAAAGCATTCCCGTAGTGTTGCAGTCTATTACCGCCTCGTCTTGTCATTTATCGGAAGGTGGGCATGACGCTTGGATTGCACAATAAATGCAGCCACGTCACACGGTGATGGAGGAAGGAACAAGGACTTAATTTGGGCGATGACAGTGGAGACAGGGTTAACAAAAGGAGTCGGAGGAACAAAGACAAAATGCAGGCATTGTGGCGTCCGGGAGAGAGCAGATGTGTAAAAAAAAATTTTTTTTAAAGTGTAACAGTAGGACCACAGCGTGGGCGGAGTCGAGAATTGGGATGGGCGTGTCCAGGGGGCAGAGAGGAAGCAAAATTCAATCTCAGTCACTGATAACAGCTTCATTGGAAGCTCAGCCTAGCCGCACTTATGCCCAATTACTTCCTTGACAGCCCATGTGTGTGTAACGTACTATATGCCTCACAGGTACATTCCTTTGGACAGAAGCATCTGCTAAATAAAAATAAATTATAAATGTAAATAAACATAGGAAAATACTACCTCACAAAGCAGACCTGTGAAGGTATCGGATAACACAGACATGTAAAACTGTATGCTTACTCAATTATTACTTCAGCCTTGGCTAACCTCAAATTGCAGTGCCAGCGATATCTGCAGTCCGTGATGAATATTGCCGTAAGAAGCGACACCCCTGACCTTTGAACCTCACATTCATCTTTGTCTGTCCTTTGTTGTGACATTTGACACTTCGTGCCTCATACCATAAGAAATTAAACATTAACTGACACCATGTTCATAAAATCTTACATAACTAATATTTAAAACATCAGCTGTTGCAATGAAACCAATCATGATTTTTTTTCCACAGGTGGCATAAGAGAAAAGCATAGGCAGTCAATATTGAATAAATTTACCAAATATCTAGTAGCACGGGTATCAAGAGAGGTTGAGAGTAAAGATCCAGACCAAAATTTTGTTTCAACCAACCAGTTCAGTGTAGAGAGTCACAGTCAGAGATACTCAACTGATGGATTGAAACAAAATTTTGGTCTGGACTTGTACTTTCTGGACCTGCATTATCCACCTCTGGGTATTACAAGCCCAAAATATTTGTGGGGACACATGATGAATTCAAATACACTGGCAGATCAAAAATATCAGACAAACAAGCAGAGATGAGAGAATCGCACACCTCCTGTCAACGGACCACTAGCAAGATTACATGGCTTCCTCATGTGACCGTCTGACTGCCCTGGACCCTGCGATGCCCCTTAAGGACACCATGACAAGCAGCTCATGTAGGTGAAAGGTGTGTTTACTTTCCTTCCACGAGGCTCATCGCGCAAAGTGCGCAGCGGCCACAGGGGGAGCAAGTGAGCAGTGCGTAAGTCACGGAAAGAGCACACACACCTACTACCTCGAAAACTAACCCATTATTGGATGTAAAAGCAAACACTAACCGAGGGGGGTATGCAGGGAAATACTGGCATATAGAAAGAGAAATTGATGTCCAAATTCAATAAGGCTATTAAAACCCACAAACACTAAATTGTGGTTTGAGATGAATATCAATAAACGATGACCCTATCAGACATACAACAAAAATGTTTAATAATAATTATCTTTGTATTAATGTGGTCTGCACTGTAGCTGTACACGTAATTATTTATGGAGGTCAAAGCCATATTTTATGATACTGCAGGCCGAAGGACATTTAACACTTAACATGCCACTTGAGCCTAATTTGATTATAGGGGAATTATTTGTGTACCTATTGAAGAGGAGATTTCAGTCACTATTAAGTTCATTTCGTTACTGCTGTCGTGATTTATCTGTGATGGACAGCCAGCTGATTAGGAGAAAGAGCTGTATAACTTAGAGCAATCTGATCAATATCCTCTAACTTAAAATATACCCTACACTGATACGATAGGGAAATTTACAACACTTTTTGCAGCCAATGTCAATAATTAACAGAGATGGTCTTGCAAACTAAACAAATTTGCTCAGCTGAATGTGGACAGGTACTTAACGTATCACAACAACATTATGGTCCAAGCACCCACTGGACATTTCTCAGGTAAATCGTTCCCCCAAAACGCACTCAAGGGAAATCCATGATAGATGCTGTGAACAATCTCCCCAATGGACTACACCCAATGTTGCTACATTATATTTTGCATTATAAACAGTCGCAAAATGGGATGGCAGATTCATAAAACGATAAACAGAAATGCCCTTCCTTGTCCTGGTAGCTAACCAATAAAGCAATACAGATTAACATCCTGAACTCCTCCCCCTGGGCTTTGGCACTTTGACACTGATAAGCGTTTAACGTGAACTGTGACTGAAGGACTACAGCTGGACGCAAAAAATAAAAAATAAAAATTTAGAGCACCCCTGTGAACAGTGAACTGCAAACCTTGCATGCTTCTCAGAGAAAACTCATTTCGTAGACTAAGGCAAAGGACAAATAAAAGAAAAAATTGTGAGTCTGAAACACAATACAGCTGAAAGATCTCAAATAAATACGACAGTCAGATTTTGCCTGAAAGACAGACGTGTAGAAAGACGCTCACACTTAACTGAAAGACCCTTACCTGGCTTCTTAATACCCTTAAGCTTCATAGTGATGTTCAGGTGTATGCAAAATTGACACGAGACTTGTCTTTGGAATTAATTCAATTCAAGCCAATTCAACGCACTATTTATTCCTTAAATTTATATGTGCTGTGAAGTTACTGGAGCTCGATGCTAGCTTCCCTGTATTGCCGGTGTAAGAAAACTTTCTGCTTCTTAGCATGGGGGGCGAGGGGGGGAGCGCATTCCCCGCAGTTTTATGTGCCGGCCCTGCCCGCAAATGCCGGCCCGTCGTTGGCTGAGGAGGCCCGGCCTTCGTATCAGCAGCGCTCTCGGCACAACCTCCTGACTGGGAGGCGCCCAATGAAACGGGACTGCGAATTACCTCCAGCATTTCATCACAACACAAGAGGAGGAGGTGCCTTTCCTTACAGTTAAAGCGACCAGCTTATAAGCGGCTATAATGTCGTGCGATCTAACTCAGTGAAATAACCAGCGCCTTGATGATCGCATCGATTTGCACCCACTGCGATTTAAAAAGCACGTTGGTGAAAGTGCCGGCATTTACGCGTCCGTTCATACTTGGATGGATTGGAGGTGCCCGAATTAGTCATTTATAGACAGATCCACCAGTGGTACACTTAGACAAAACGAAAACCAAGTGACGCTTTTTAAATTTCCATGCAAGATGTTGAAATAGCAGCAACATAACATAACACACGTTTCGTACATACAGCGCGTATCTTCCAAAGAGCAAGAGACGGGACATCTTATTATAGACCAGCTGTGCGCCGCTGAAAAGGACGGCCTGTCCGTCCCCGGCAAGTTATCGCCTTTAATCGCTTTCCTTGGGGAAATAAAAGCTGGAGGAAATACTTACGCGGTCTGTTCTTCTTCCCCGAGTCCATTCTCCTTCGCAGCCTGCACCTTTTAGCAGGGGACCCATTATTCTGCGGATCCTGGTGAAGATGGTGGAAATTTTCAATGCCACTATGGTTGCCGCTGGTGCCGCCGCCGCCGCTTGATCCATGACCGCCGACGCTCCCATTACTTAGTTGCGGTGCGCAAAACCCATTTTGTAGCCCGTTGGTAAAACAGAAACCGGCGCTTTTCTGATCCGCAACTGACTTGCCTTGATCCATATCTGGCAGTCTAAGCGAGGCGAGCTATTTCAGTAAGAAAAAAAGGGGGAGAGCCGATTTTGCCTGTCGATGATCCGCAAACTCCCCCGAGCTGTGCTACGGAAGCTGCTTGCAAAACACGTATATCCACCCTAACTGGAACACGCACTTAGTCGTAGCTTCATTAAAAAAAATGTGAATAGAGAATTGCTAAAGCTCTTGATTGAGGTCACTGTCGGTCATTTTCCCCTTTCACACTCCTCCACTCTTTCCTGTTAAACAGCCGGCACCCTACGTCACGATTCCTGACTCTCCACCCCCATTCGGCACTCAAGGGGAGAGCAAGGAACGAACGCGCTCCTCTCCCGGCGCAATACAACATTTCCTGTTTAATTGTTAATATTTGTACTTGACACCTATGTATACAATATTACATTTAATAAAAACGAAATGTCACGGAGTTCTTCATTAAACAAATTATGCACCTCATTGCCATGGGCAAATATGATAAAAATAAAATAAAAAACCCTGGAGGACGGCTTCACTCTTTCTATTTACAAAATCTATTTCATTACAAAATGTATATACATAGGTTGATATATGTATGCATATATACCATTAAATGCCTAATATAAAATACCTGAATACACAGTGTAAACCGTATAGACCTGCTCGGAAGTTATTAGACAAGACGGGTGTCGTATTTGAACAATTTAACCTTCAATAGACAATAGGCAATCCTTAAAGACAAAGAATAGTTCCAATATCCATCCATCCATTATGGTCGTAGGGTCGGAACTGGAACCTATTACAAGCAGTAGGCTACAGAGAATATGGGTATAACTCCTTCTGATGCGCCATAATAATTAATAATAAATAATATATTATTGTTGATAATAAGAAAACTAAATTACTCAAGTTCTGAATTCCTCATTTCTCAAAGTCTGCGCAACATAATGGAAACACAGAGTCATCATAAGGGCCGCCAATTAATAGGAATTGGTGTGTTATGACACCAGGGGCCGATTGCAGCACATCTGCCCGAAGAAAGGGGGATTTCATAACATGTTGCTTTACCAGGGCGCTTTACCGTTTTCTTCTTAGCAGTTGACATCGTTGTCAAGTTTAAAATCTTGGTGTGGCACATTTGTAACTTGAAGAAAAATAACTAAAAATATGCCAGAGTAAAATGTGCTTCGTTTCTCTTTTTGTGCTGACGAACGTTATTTTCACCATTGTAAAATATTTACCGTGCTCACATGATCTGAAATGAAAGTTATTACACAGAGCGTCAGGATGAAGGCAGAATTGAATGTTTCTGTCAAATAAACAAATCTACTACTGCCAGTTTAGTCCTAAATATAAGCCATACTGTTTCATACTATCATATAGACTACTGTATTATAGATTAGTATTTTGCAGTCTCTTGTAGACAGCTATGCTGCATCAGACTTTACTGATCAAGTGTTTATGAACTTTTCCGGTTGTTTAACGCATGTATATGCAATGACATAAGTTTGAAGAATAGCAATTTCATGATGTCAGTGTTCTGTGCAGAAATTCCAAACTGTCAAGCCTGTAAATCGAGTGAAATTCGTGGAAGGAGCCAGGGAATATAGTCAGAGTCAACCTCCACTTCATAGGAAGCCTAAATGGAATCTCAAAGAAGTCAGATGTACACTGAATAAAAAGAGGACCTGTCAAGACTGAAGTCGACTTCAGTGGAAAAACACGCGGGAATAACTGCAAGCACACTGACACGATCATTAATCAAGATTCTTTATAGGTGATTATTCTTAGAGTTTACATAATCGAAAAAGCATCTAGTTCAGCGAGCCATCAGACACACGTGTGAAGTAGTCTGCTGACATACAGTACGGTCATACCTCACTGCACAAAACACTTCTAGTCCTTCGTGGTAAAGGTATTACGACAAGCAATATAGGTGTTTCTCACTGGTCAGGTGCCTGCGTGCTGATTATGCGCTCATTCGGTGACTGTAATTGTGTAGAGTTTAACTTTTTATGCTTGGATTTTATGGCTTGTTCTCAGTAATCAAAAGATGGGTTATAAATCCATACAGCTTCTCACAAAAATGTATTTCAAGTAAATACATCCTTCTTGGAGTACTGACATGGAATTCTATATTCATCGCTACAATTCAAAGCGTTTGTTCGGCATTAATACTGATACTAACACCCACATAGGCCAACAGTGCACTGATACAACAAGAAGACGTGGTGTAAGATGATTTATAAATTGGCCACAGAAATCTAGCTACATTTAAAAAAAATAGCATGCCTGACCTCACAGAATGAACCTGATTTAATGTGAACACATCTCGCATTGCTAAATATTGCTTCGAAGAAGTGGCATGACCCACTTGTAACACGCAATTACCAAATTAAAATAATATAAATATGAAATGAATAGGTAGGCCTATTCCAAAACTTAGACACGTCGCGACAGTGTTTCACTGACGATTTCAAAACGAGCTTTTCGCTGCTAGTAACGTTCCTGATATAATTTGATACTAATTTGATTAGTAATCGTCCGTCTTAAATAGGTTCCTAAAATATGACAGTAGCTAAGAACAACACATTTTCTTACGCTTCCTTTACAAAGTAACCGCAAGATGGCAATAGAGCATCATTCGATTATAGTCGCACAACAATGCGTCAGTGCCACCAATTGCCCATTTGTCAAACTGACTAAGCAGTTAAGCTGTGCCTTATAAAAAAAGTGTTTATCAAGCTCCCGACAGACGTAACAGCTAAAAATAATGAGTCTTAGTTAGCGTTATATGAGTTCGTTTGTAGCGTTCAGGCTCAAGTTACTAGTTGTTATGAAACATTATTAATGTTGAAAACTATAAAATGTAAAGAATGCTAGAAAATATATGTCTTGTATTGAACTTGACACTTAGGGGGATCCAAAAAAACATTAAATATGGTTTTATGCCATGGCGCTCAGTTTGAATTTGTTATGAACTTGATCTTATGCTGAATCTGGTCATGACGTCATAGATTGTGTGTGACGCTCCTTTTACTTCGGTCTGATCACTTCGCCTCAAGTGCTGTTTGTCTGGGGAGGCAGCAGCGCGCCAGTGCTTCGCAGCGCATCGCTCCTCTTCAGCATCTTCTGCTGTATTACTCTTTCCGCTGATCTGGAGCATTGCTTTTTAAAATAGATAACTGAGAAACTGCTATCCTATTTCCTCATGCAAAGAATTCCAAGCTTAATGGGGATTCTAACTTGGCATTTCTGGGTCTTGAGGGCAAAAGCCTACTCTTAATGGACCGCGGCGTAAAACCATGTTCGTCGATTTCAATGGCAGTTTTCTCGTCGTTAACACGAGGTCGTACATGGCAGAAGAGAGAGTTAAGGAACTTCGCACTGACGACATGATCTCGGGGACGGTGCACGCGCGCCTGCCGGCTGCGCAGACGACACCCGCGACTTTGCCAACTTCCAGCATGGTGGAGAATGACACGAGGTGTGGGGAGCAGATCCTGAGCCACGGCAACATGGAAAAAGTGCTCATTGGGGTAATACTAACCATGCTTACCGTTCTCACTATCTGTGGGAATTTGCTGGTGGTTATTTCGGTGTGTTTTGTCAAAAAGCTGCGGCAGCCATCTAATTATCTGATAGTCTCTTTAGCCGTGGCGGACCTCTCGGTGGCGCTGGCCGTGATGCCCTTTGTCAGCATTACGGACCTTATTGGCGGACAGTGGATTTTTGGCAAGTTCTTCTGCAACGTTTTCATTGCCATGGATGTCATGTGCTGCACTGCCTCCATCCTGACGCTCTGTGTAATAAGCATAGACAGGTAAGTGCACCTTTACGTGCTCCTCTAAATCCATCGACCCACACCACCATTCATTTATGTCCCATAACATATTCATTGTACGGTAGCGGAGAGCCTGGAGCCTATCGCGTGGACCCCCGGGCACAAGGCAGGATACGTCCGGCAGGAGATGCGCGTGTCTAAAGGCGACTAACATTGCATTTTGGATGCTAACGGCAACGTGCAATATTAATTGCGCTGATAATTATAACTATTATTAATAATGCTGGTGGTTATACCCCAAGATGTACGTATTTCACCATTTTTTCGAAGTCAAGGACTTTATATGAGGACACCTGACATCCAGATGTTTTTTCTCTTTCTCTGTCTCTCCTTCGTATCACAGGTACCTTGGCATAACAAAGCCCTTAACATACCCAATGAGACAGAGCGGCAGGTGTATGGCCAAAATAATCCTGTCTGTCTGGCTCTTGTCCGCCTCGATCACTCTACCACCTTTATTCGGCTGGGCGCAGAATGTAAATGATAACAAAGTGTGTCTGATCAGCCAGGACGTTGGCTACACCATCTATTCCACCGCCGTGGCTTTCTACATCCCCATGTCGGTGATGCTGATCATGTACCACAGAATATACAGGGCGGCCAAGGTGAGCGCAGCCAAGCACAACATCGCCGGATTCCCTCGGCCGGAGGAAGAGGACAGCGTGGACTGCGTCTCGGCCGCCCTGAAGCTGCACAAGGAGGCCGAGGAGTGCTCAAGCTTCTCGCAGCTCCTGCGCGCCGACCGGAGGAACATCTCGGTCTTCAAGAGGGAGCAGAAGGCTGCCACAACTTTGGGCATTGTAGTGGGGGCGTTTAGCGTCTGCTGGCTTCCCTTCTTCGTGCTGTCCACCGCCCGTCCGTTTATCTGCGGGGTGCGGTGCAGCTGCGTCCCCTTGTGGGTGGAACGTACGTTGCTGTGGCTGGGCTACGCCAACTCGCTGATCAACCCCTTCATCTATGCCTTCTTCAACCGCGACCTGAGGACCACCTACCGTAATCTGCTCCGCTGCAGGTACAGGAACATCAACCGCAAGCTGTCCGCCGCCAGCATGCAGGAGGCCCTCAAACTTGCAGAACGAAACGACTCCATGCTTTAGGTCGCGCGTCTGTAAGCGGCTAATCGAAGTACAGAAACTGTTACACTGTTCAGACCTGTAACCTCAGCCAACGGAAGAACTGAATTGTATCATTTGTAATTGCGCATTGGTAACCAATTATATTATATACTCGGTATATTGGATATTTTTGGCGATATGGGACAACGGATTTGTAGATAGCTGTCGTGGATAATTACATTGTGATTTTTTTTAGTTTTTAACAAATAAATCTAATTCTCAGACGGAAAAAAATACTTTTAATATTAAATATCTTATTAAACTATATTAAATAACTTTACACATCCTATTTGGTGGGTCATTAACGTTTAATTTTCAATAAGAAATCAATATAGATTGCAAAGAGAAATGTATCCCTACAATTAATTTGTGTAAAACATAACCCTCCCCGGATTAAAGCACCAGACTTAAATTTATTTACTATTTGTACATTTTTAGAAAATATTCTTGCTATCCTCTGTAAAGTATGCAATGATATCCAGATACCAGACGATCCTTTTAAATATTGGTAGATTAATACTCATTAATTATGAGTATGGTTTGCTAGCACGCAAGTATCTGAAATAGCATATCAACTATAATTTAACATTGAGCTGTGGAATTATTCTCTCAAAGGCAACTAGAAAAAGAAGGGAAATATTATACCTTCTGCAAAGGAGATGTGTTGTTTACATGATATACGTACCATATTCAGTATATATACCCTTAAAACTATTGAGTATATTGTAGAAATTGGGACAACAAATTTGTCTAAGCTAGTCTGATTCATTTGTACAGGTCCCGAGGTTTTAATATAGAGTGTTTCCTCTGTCTGCTTCAAAAGCACATAATCTAATTATTACTGGGATGTATTCTTCAAAAAAATAATAGTTGTTAGAAATCATAATGTAGTGTGCTGTATATGTGGATAGATCATGAATTTAAATGGGTGTTTTACGGTTTCCTTGGAAACTTCTTGTTGCCGAGTTGAATTTCATTCACGTTCTTATTGGTAATACCGATAACAATAATATCTGTAATCACAAAAAGTGTTGTTAATATTATTGCGGGAAAAGGACAAGCAGCTCTCAGAACCCTTTACTTTCGTGGTGTCAGATAGGATTTATTGCCGTAATTGCACAAGGCGGCAATAAGCATTTATTTTAAGGCACAGCTTAAGTGACTGTAAAAGGTTAGCATCAGTGCTACAGTTTGTGCCACAGCTATCTGTCAGTGTATATAGACACCAGAATAGGTATTTCGCTTGCCTGGCATTCGCGCGACGAACGTTTAAACAAAATAAACTGTGAGGTGAGCTGAAGTCTGTTTTGTGTGTGTCTTTATTGTCGTTCCTATGCATTTTTTCAAAAAGAGAAGTTAATACTCGTCGCCCCCTTATGGTAGCTGTCATCCAATACAAATGGTGTTCGGAGAGAAATGATTGGAATTAACAACAACCGTGAACTTCTTTTAACGGTTATGGATATAAATACTTCAGCACATTACATGTTACACCAGCTTAGGAGCCGCAACAAACAAAATATTTGGTTTAATGTTCCAGCAGACAGCTGATATTTTGTGGGAATGAGAACACAAATCTTCAATAGGCCCATAAGAAATAAATTTACATAAACGGCACCAAACATCATGGTGAGCAATCAGAATCAAGTAACGGTGATATTCAGAAGGACAGTGCTGTCTTTTCTCTGTGACCTATGGTCCGGTACGCCAGGAGGCATGGCAATCCACACCACTGACAGGACCAGTGAGGACGCAGAACGGCTTTATAATTAGAAAGAGAACATTAACTGTCTTCCAGCTGTGAGGAAGACAGGAGGAGGTGCAGGAAGGGAGGAGGCGCGGGAAGGGAGGAGGCGCGGGAAGGGAGCTGCCAGGTGTCTTTTATTTTCCAGTATAGCACAAGCCAACAGATGGCCTGCAATTTGTCAAGAGCAGTTGCTGCTGGTGGTCGTAACCAGGCCTATTGGTACCACCTCCAGCGGGTCCAAAACCTGAAAGATGAACGCCAGCCTGGAGCATACGCAGAGAACAAGGCGTGAAGCATGCATGCTAAATAACCTTTTCAAACACATTCCGTGACCTTGGGGAACGATGCCTCGTGCTTATCGTAGCGATACTCAAAGTTCAGTCCTGCAGAATGAACAGTAATAGTGTGGCGTTCGGGAAAGGTAAGACTGTCAACAGCATCACATCAAAAACAAGGAGTGCATCGGTGAACCTGGATGAATTTAATACACTCTTTTACACCGTGAGCCAGCTACATAACCTAAACGATGCACCACTGCAGACACACAGCTATGCAAAAGTGCAAGTTCATTTCAGCAAAAGTGGCAGCTAAATTGCTAAGTAATATGACACTGCACACCAATCATGCTCGCAAGAGCATTAAAAATAATGGGCTGTCTGAGTTTGTGTTGCCGTGGACAACCTAGAGAATCCTCAGAGAACCTATGGGATGCAGAGGATAAGGTGATAGCCCCTAGCGAAACGATTCTGACAGACAAACTACCTGGGTCTCCATAAAGTTATAGTATAATTGCCAAGATTCATGCCACACACCCCTGCACATGAACTTCACTGTGTTTAAGTATTTCATACAGTCCTGATGGCAAACGCCCATCGAGACAAAAATTACATCGATATGAAGGTCTGATATGGGGAGTGGGCAGCCTTATTCGGCCGTTTAGCCGAGGGCTTTGCAGATTTATGAGGAGAGGCAATAGGGACAGGCGGAGTAAATGAAATGGGCCGCAAGGACACAGAGAGTGCAGCAGAAACAGCAGCAAAGGTATCGATGTAAACAAGCTTTAGAAACACTGACATTGATGGTGGGAATGCAGCTGGGGAAGTACTCCACCCCCCCTCCACCCCCCCCCCACTGCTAAACCAGCCTTATTAATTACCCTGTAGCTCATATGTGCTTTAAGATTAAAGAGCATAGAAAAGTTTATATATATATATATATATATATATATATATATATATCCATGCATCTTTGAAATACTCGTCGTGCAATGAGGTTATGTCATATTTCATTGTGCTATTTTGTGTTATGATATTGTGTTATAATTATCTAACCCATCTTATGACTTACAAACAGGTTATAATAAAAGAAGATGTAAAATTGACATGTTTTGTAAGCAAAAATGGAGGTCACGTTTGATAGGTTGCATAAGCCCTAGGATATTATTTTCGTAAACCAGTAAAATAAATGGAAATCAGGTATACTATATCAGTTCACTGAAATTAAAATAATATGTCAACTGAAAGCAAAAATAAATTGTAACTGACTAGGGACATTTAAAACTAAACCGTTCTACAGTGTTTTAATAAGAATGATAAAACAGTTGAAACGTAGTATATCTTGCTTGGTTGACCTAGCTGACCATGACAGCAACTGCTGAGTTATAAATTGGACTGGAGACAAATTTCAAAACATATTTATACAAAAAATGTAGGGCAATTCATAAAGCGCAGGTGTGGAATTTTTGAGGTGTTTTTTTTTTTTACCAGCCTGAGAAGTTGCAACCAGCCCAAAGTGTTAAAAATCTTGCACTGACAGGCAAAATCACTACTAGTTCTTAAATGGCTCAGACATTCTGACGTGAACAATAAACTGCGAATGAGTAAAATGTCATTCTCTTCAGAGCAGCACCACTGTGCTGAGAGAGTTGCAGGTCAGAGCTCTGAGTACGCTCCCTATTACCTATAATGAGGAAGACAGCGTGGGTGAAAGTCAGGTGCATTTATTTCTGGTGTTTGTTTTCTGGAGAATGATGGTCGCACAAACAGGTCCCCTTTCAGGAACCTATATAGAAAAAGAGGTCAAGAAATTTGTATAAAAAGTTCTTCTGTGTTCAACTGCAGTAAGATTTAAAGGACAATTATAGAGAAATTATATTGCTGGTTGCAAAATTCAATACTTGTTACATAAAAGAAATATTGGTCAATTTCACAGGAAAAGATCTTTGATCCTCCATAATAAATGGTTAGATTCTAATTCTTTCCTTGTTTCATTATAACTTCCAGGATAACAGCGGCTCAGTTTGTGGGCTGTTAGGGTCCATATTTAAAACATGTCCTTCAGAAGACATCGAAGGAAGAAGAGCCAACCTCAGTCACTTAGCAATTAGCACTGTCACGTCCAGCCCGCCATGTCCACCTGGCCCTCCTGCCTCCTCCCTCCTTTGTCTTGACTCTTGTTCCTACCCTCGTGTTCATCACTCCCAGCTGCCTCTCATTAGCTCCCTCGTTAGTCTCATATATACACGCTTCCCAGTACTGTATTCTACAGTCCTGTCTTTGATGTTATGCCTTCTTGTTGTCTATGCCCAGTCCAGCAGTTTTGATCCTTGTGATCCTGTTTGTTTCCTGCTTTTGTTCATCATCTTCCATAAACTTCTTTTGTTTCTCCACCACATCTGCCCTTAAGCCCTTCATCCCATCTGTCTTGACAAATACTGCGAGTATATAGTGAGTTTTAATAAGGTCCAAGATTTATAAAGACTCAGGGAGACCTTAGAGCAGAAAATGTTATGTCATGACTATTTTTGTGTGCAAGGGACAGGCCTGTACTAAACTACAGAGGCTGCATTTTCTTGTTAACTATATGACACTCATAGAAATCAGTCTGCATTTTAGAAATTTTTGCTTTGTGGCAATTGGCAAGTTATATATGTGGATTTTTTTTTATAATTCATCATCACTCGTTGGTTATCATCAACAACAAGAAAGTTTTCAAATAGTATATTGAGATATATATTGCAAGCCATCTGAAATTTGGCGTTTCGGAATATTTTTTATCTTCCCTTAAATTAGACCCCAAGGCCTTACTGGTGAGAAAGATTCCTGTCTGATTCAAATACTGGTCATTTAATTGTCCTTTCGCAAAATGAAGTACACATCTAGGGAAACACATTTTCATTTTAAAATATCTACTTTAGAAACTAATTTTTACAATGAAACGCTGCCAGTTTTTACAGTAGGACAGTTTCCTGAATTTATCAATAGACGCAACTGCTTAATACAGGCGACAAGTCTTTCAAAATCAGCATTTGCATAATGAATATGATAAATCGGGTTACTGTAATGGCAGTTGTTTCTGTCAATACGAGGCTGACACAAGTAATCAGCTACTACTGTTTTAATACAATTTAGAGGAAAATAAACACACACTCATCCTTACAGTTGGCACAGGATGCAATTATATACCACAATATGGGCATTATGCATATAAATAAAACACAAAGATCTCAAACACTTCGTAAATATATTTTATATAAAATACGGTAACCGCTACCCATCCTGCAAGTTAACTCAAGAGCCATACGGCAGAGGGACTTAACATACATAATGTTTTAAATTTTATTTCAAGTGCCGATGATCCTCCTCCTTTTCAAATCCCGCTTTTAGTAATTCCGCATCCGTTTTTTTTTTGGTCAAATAAATGATCCCAGATAGAAATGCACATAAAGACAGCAGAGCTTGTCATTGTTACTCTGCAATTCCACTACTTGAAGCGTACTTACAGTATACTAGAATTAGGTGCACACGGTAGGATCTCTGTGCTTAAATGCAGTAAGAAAATATGAATTCGGGGTAGTGATATTACTGTCACTGTAGTGTGTTCTCACGCACGAACATCGGATAAACGGAATGACGATGAATCAAATGAACGTTAACCTCCAGTTGTCCTTACGTAGCTGTTAGTTGTGGGGAGGCCACCTGGAAAATAGAGGAAGCTGATGAAGGATCACTCCACATTAACTCGGTAACCGACCAAGATATAAAGCCTACCAGAAAAAAAAAATATTACTGCAGAAAAAATGTAGAGAACAATCCAACAAAAAAGGGACGAAAACCAGAGATATAAATTACTTTTATATTTCCAGGGAATCTTTTTAGTCTCATAGGTTAGATAAGGAATGAGATGCTCTGTCAGCAAATTTTGAAATTCTTTCTGGAGTCTGAGGACATACTTCTCCACCAAGATACTATGCCATATATATTTTCTTTTCAATTTCAGTGAAGGTAACTTAATTGGAGCATAATTTATTTGCTTTTGGTGACATGCACATGAGAATAGACTTTTTTTCCCCCCGCAGCATATAAAGTGGCTTCCTCTTCCTGAGGGAAAAAATGTTAGCAGTAAAGGGATGATGAAAAACGAGTTTTGGAAAGCTCCTTCAAGGTGACCTCACTGCAGTTAATCGATAATTTAACAGGGGGACAAGTTTAGATAGAGGATTCAGGATTTAATCCATTGCTTTGACGCTTGCATTCAAGCATGATCACTCTGAATTACTGAAGGCTTTTTGATGCCTTTTAATGGTGCCTAGAGCCCAGCAAGACAGGAGTAAGTAACAAGGACGGCAAGAGCAGGAGTTATTCTGGTGTGTAAAAATACACACAAACGATACCGGAGTGGCTCCCTGTGACGAACAGCTTTCTGGCTCAATAAATCGGGTCTCACCTTTATTGAAAGTCTGGGTCACATTAGGCCAGGAATGTAAAATATCCCAAAATCCTATGAACAAACTTAGATGGACAAGTGGCCCATCAATTGTTATTTATTTTGAGTATCAGGGTTTGCTTATTTGAACTTACTCTAGCAAACTGCATCTGGAGATTTTTTATTTTTGCCTTAAATAATATATCACAGTTAGTTAAATAAACTGTATTTATGCATCATGTCCAGTGCCAAAATGCATGCTGAAAAAGCAATGAATGTTAATCATTTTCTGTAATCATATCGATGCCACAAAGACA